>NC_086007.1:22255436-22522936 GCF_030014385.1 Trichomycterus rosablanca
CACTGGGCACAAAGGCACAGGCTGGCCTACAGCATCACTGAGATCTTGGCCATCCCAGTGCCCCATTTTATTACATTCATTTATTCATTCATTCCAGATTTTATTTTGTTATTCATTAATTTTACCCCAATATCATTCATTCATTTTCAGTTGCATGTATTTATATTTAATCACCCTATGGAAAGTGCTAGATTTCAGACTGTGGAGTAGATCTGTACCTCCTTTATCTCTTTAAATAACTGCTTTAAATATTTTTAAAGAATACTGCAAGTAAACCCCATGCCATATATAAAAGTTAACAATTATATTTTTTTCTGCAAGCTGGAAAGACCCGAACAATGACTTTAAGAAGACTCTCAAACTCACAGGAGTCCCTACTCTTCTTCGCCATGGCACTGTAAGTATTAAACTCCTAAATTCCTAAAAGATCTGTTATATATGTTCATGTTTTACTTAGGTCTAAACAGACATTCTAGGTTTATACCGATATTCACTTATCCACTCTTTTGCAAATTCTCATATTGCTGCTAAGGTCATGTTGTTTCTTTGAAAACCAATCAAATTCAATTAAATAAAATTAATTTCTTTATAAAGCCATGTTTTGTGGACATTTGCTAATTCTCAGGATCATAATAATGTATTGTTTTACATTAACATGCATTAAACAACGTATGAATGTCAAACAAATAAAAAACTATAAATATTTGAATTTTGTTAAAACTGAGTGGCACAAATTCCCCTGACACTCCAAATTCTGTGGTAAACCTTCCCATAAGAGTGGCTACTGTATCTATATAATAGGGGGCAACCTCTTGTTTAAGCCTATGGTTTTGAAATGCTCACCAAGCTTATGATCAAGTGTTTACATATACAAATTTTAAAGTTTGTTTATGCAATTTCTGGTGTAAAATTAAATAGCATTCAGGGGTGAAAAGTTGTATAATTTAATGTATTTTAATAATGTTACTTTGCTTTGAGAATGAAAATGATGTGTGGTATTATTTTTCAGCCACAGAAGCTGGTGGAGGAGCAATGTTTCAAAGCAGATCTGGTTTGCATGATGTTCACTGAAGATTAAAGTCTCATGCTCAAGTTTTTGTACACCTATGAAGGATTTCATAGTTTTGAATGGATTCTATAATTTTTTTGCATGTGTAATCAAATGTATTCTATACAGTCTGATGATCCTTACTGTATAATGTTGCACTAGAGCTTTGATGGCAGAATAATCAACCTGACAAAATGACGTGTACTTCTATAACAAACCCCCACAGTGAGTAAACATGCTAGAATGAGTCACAAATTAAAAAGAAGGGCATTTTTTTATTCTGTGCCAATTTTTTATTCTAAATCTTATAAAGTCCACAATTTCAAAAACATTTGTTTTATTAAAAGAATTTATCTTTATGCTTGGGTTTGTTTGTGTTAGTTATGCAGAATGAATAGAAAATCATTTCTACTGTTATTGTAAACTTTGTAATTCCATTTTATTGCACTTAAATCCTTATAAGCCTGTTACAGATCATGTTTGTCCAATCAGTTCAGGAACCTGGCTTTAGTTCTGATCTTTTAGAACAGTAATTCTCAAACCGTTATACTGGTTCCACTGGTGAAATTTAAAGTCCCTCTAGGGGTAAATCAAATGACCTTTAAAAATACGTTACAGACACTAAAATAAATCAATCAATAAAACATTCAAAGTCATTTCTTTGTACTTTTGTCAACCCTTTGTAAAGTACACCTAGCTGGTACATACAGTCATTAATTTTCGTAAGCCATACTTACAGAGAAACATTGTGGTTAAACAATTACTGACTAGCCTATCTGTTGCTCTGTACACTTGGTCACCCACCACATATGGTGTGTGGAGCATTCTCAGCACTGCAGTGAAACTAACATGGTAATAACATGGTAGTATGTACTGTTATGGTATGAGTATATGCAGCAGTGTTGTTGGATCTTGAAATGCTGTTATTTTTGAGAAACGAGGTCCTTGACATTAAGCACTGTGAATTTAGTAGGGGCCTAGTCATGATGTAAGCATCAACTGAAGCTCTTGATTATTTTGTATTATTATTATATTATTCTTATTGTATTATTATTATTAATACATATAATTATATTATTATTATAATTATTATTATTATTTTGCACTGGGGTGGCTCAGTGGGTAGCACTGTCGTCTCACAGCAAGAAGGTCCTGGGTTCAATCCCCAGGTGGAGCAGACCGGGTCCTTTCTGTGTGCAGTTTGCAAGTTCTCCTCGTTTCTGCGTAGGTTTCTTCCGGGAGCTCCAGTTTCCTCCCGCAGTCCAAAGACGTGCAAGTGAGGTGAACTGGAGATACAGAATTGTCCATGACTGTTTAACATTTAACTTGTGAACTGATGTAACTACCTTGTGTAACCAGTAACTACCTATTCTGTCATGAATGTAATCAAAGTGTATAAAACATGACGTTAAAATCCTAATAAATAAATAAATATTTTGCACTCATGCGGCATTGATATATTTAATTAAATTACTGAGCAACTTAGTGCACATTGTGTTCCTAATAAAATGCTCTATAAGTGTAAAATTTAAGACAAATTTGCAGTACCACGACTGACCTTTTTAAAATGAAACTAACTGCAGTTACACTCTATGACCGCTAGGTGCCGGTGTTGCATTGTTAAACGCACAGAGGCGCTGTGACTGTAGGAGAGGCTAAAGCAGAGCGCATTCCTTAACAGCTGCGCTCAGCGGATCGAGCCCTAGTGCTTAAACGCACCACCTACACCGCCACTGCGCTCTGCTCAGCTCCGCGCGTTCCCAAAACACGCAAATAAACCGGCACCACAGCGTCCTGGCTTTCGTTCAGCCATTCGCGGGGTTTCTATCGAGCTAGCGGGTCTTTTCCAGGAATAAAACTCGTCTCCCGGGAAGCAGAGCGACATGTCGGAGTTGCTGGTAAGTCTGCTGGGAGAGCGGCTCGTGAACGCGGAGAAAGCCGAGCTGGACGTACACGCGCTCGGCAGCGGACTCGAGCTGGTCGGCCTGTACTTCGGCTGCAGCGTGAACGCGCCGTGTCGCCAGTTTAACTCCAGCCTGCGGGACTTCTACTGCCAGTTCAAAAGCTCCTCCGAGCACAGGGACAAACTGGAGATCGTTTTCATCTCATCCGATCAGGACCAGAAACACTGGCACGACTTCCTGCAGGAGATGCAATGGCCGGCGCTTCCTTTTAAAGATAGACACAAAAAGGTCAGTAAAATTTATTCCTGCTGGATTTGTTTCATCTGTTTCAGTTTTATATAAATGACAGAACTGCAGTTGTGATCTCATGATTTATCTGTAACAGATCATTTACTGTAACACTTTTATAGTGTGGTAGGTGTGTGTGGTCACTTCTGATTTGCAGTTTGAATATATTGACTTTAGTGACTTTATAATAGAATTATAATTAGTTATCAGGTTTTGAATTACCAAACTAATATTTAATATTGTATCTCCACAGATTTCCAGTTTAGTTTCCTGACAATGTATATAAAAAAGCATACTATTTTCACTATTTTTTTTATCTACAAAACTTGCCCGTAAGTGCATTATTTTTTTCATTAAAGTATAATATGTAAGAAATTCAAATGTAATTCATTATGATTTATGGAAACACGGTTTCAGTTCACAAAATGATCTAAATCTAGCAATTTTTGCATCCCCGACTCAATATGTCAATTGGTGCAACCATCTCCTTTGTACATATCAAGTAAATTATAGCAAACAATATATACAAATATTGTTAACTATAAATATAAGTACGTAGTGTAACAGTCACAATATATACACAACATTTAAACAATTTAAATAGACAGATAGTGTGACAGTCACTCTATATACAGTGTATCACAAAAGTGAGTACACCCCTCACATTTCTGCAGATATTTAAGTATATCTTTTCATGGGACAACACTGACAAAATGACACTTTGACACAATGAAAAGTAGTCTGTGTGCAGCTTATATAACAGTGTAAATTTATTCTTCCCTCAAAATAACTCAATATACAGCCATTAATGTCTAAACCACCGGCAACAAAAGTGAGTACACCCCTAAGAGACTACACCCCTAAATGTCCAAATTGAGCACTGCTTGTCATTTTCCCTCCAAAATGTCATGTGACTCGTTAGTGTTACTAGGTCTCAGGTGTGCATAGGGAGCAGGTGTGTTCAATTTAGTAGTACAGCTCTCACACTCTCTCATACTGGTCACTGAAAGTTCCAACATGGCACCTCATGGCAAAGAACTCTCTGAGGATCTTAAAAGACGAATTGTTGCGCTACATGAAGATGGCCAAGGCTACAAGAAGATTGCCAACACCCTGAAACTGAGCTGCAGCACAGTGGCCAAGATCATCCAGCGTTTTAAAAGAGCAGGGTCCACTCAGAACAGACCTCGCGTTGGTCGTCCAAAGAAGCTGAGTGCACGTGCTCAGCGTCACATCCGACTGCTGTCTTTGAAAGATAGGCGCAGGAGTGCTGTCAGCATTGCTGCAGAGATTGAAAAGGTGGGGGGTCAGCCTGTCAGTGCTCAGACCATACGCCGCACACTACATCAAATTGGTCTGCATGGCTGTCACCCCAGAAGGAAGCCTCTTCTGAAGTCTCTACACAAGAAAGCCCGCAAACAGTTTGCTGAAGACATGTCAACAAAGGACATGGATTACTGGAACCATGTCCTATGGTCTGATGAGACCAAGATTAATTTGTTTGGTTCAGATGGTCTCAAGCATGTGTGGCGGCAATCAGGTGAGGAGTACAAAGATAAGTGTGTCATGCCTACAGTCAAGCATGGTGGTGGGAATGCCATGGTCTGGGGCTGCATGAGTGCAGCAGGTGTTGGGGAGTTACATTTCATTGAGGGACACATGAACTCCAATATGTACTGTGAAATACTGAAGCAGAGCATGATCCCCTCCCTCCGGAAACTGGGTCGCAGGGCAGTGTTCCAGCATGATAATGACCCCAAACACACCTCTAAGACGACCACTGCTTTATTGAAGAGGCTGAGGGTAAAGGTGATGGACTGGCCAAGCATGTCTCCAGACCTAAACCCAATAGAACATCTTTGGGGCATCCTCAAGCGGAAGGTGGAGGAGCGCAAAGTCTCGAATATCCGCCAGCTCCGTGATGTCGTCATGGAGGAGTGGAAAAGCATTCCAGTGGCAACCTGTGAAGCTCTGGTAAACTCCATGCCCAGGAGAGTTAAGGCAGTTCTGGGAAATAATGGTGGCCACACAAAATATTGACACTTCAGGAACTTTTACTAAGGGGTGTACTCACTTTTGTTGCCGGTGGTTTAGACATGAATGGCTGTATATTGAGTTATTTTGAGGGAAGAATAAATTTACACTGTTATATAAGCTGCACACAGACTACTTTTCATTGTGTCAAAGTATCATTTTGTCAGTGTTGTCCCATGAAAAGATATACTTAAATATCTGCAGAAATGTGAGGGGTGTACTCACTTTTGTGATACACTGTACATATAATGTAAACCATCACAATAGTCAGTGTGACAATCTGAAAACATATAATGTAAACCATAAAAGTAGTAAGTTGGTGTGACAGTCCATTGATATATACAAACAAACAATAAAAATACAGTTAAAGCAATAGATACAGATAATGTAAACCATAAAAAAATTAAACTGATGAGATTATTACAATATACAAATGATATATATACCTTTAAACTAATTAGGTGGTGTAAGTCACAATATATACACAAAATGTAAACCATTTAAATAGTCAGCTAGTGTGCCAGTCATGTTATATACAGTATACAGTATACAGTATATAAACAGTAAAAATAGTCAGTTGGTTGAAGATCTGTTTATATACACAGTTAAACAATACATGTATACAAAAAACAGATAGTGTAAACCATTACAATAGGTGGTGTGACAGTTTGATAGTATATAGGCTACAGATAATGTCAGAATTAAACTGATGCGATTGTCACATTTATACAAATAATAAAAACCATCAAAACAGTTAGGTGGTGTAACTGTCACAATAGAGTGTGACTGTCTGACAATATATACAAACAATTTAAATCCATAAAATTGTTGGGTTGTGATTGTGTGACTGCTTTACCACTTATGCAGCTAAAATAAAAATATTAAAAAATATTTTTAAAAAAATATTAAAAAATTAAAAACTGATGGTATACTGCTAAAACCTTTCTACAGAAAGAGGGGAACACAAATCTGTTTAACCATGTAACTGATAATCCTCCTAATAATCCCCAAAACTGTTGTAGTTACTGTGCTCAGCGCTTACCTTCTGGCTCTAATAAAGTGAGGTGCGGCAATGCTATAAATACACACAACAACACAGGCCAAATATTTATCCAAAGTCTAAACTGTGTTTAACCCTAATCCTATAATTACATGGAGCCTGGTTGTAGGTTTAAAAGACTAAAAAAACGAAAGAATTTTCAGACCTACAGCATCCTTGCTTTCAGAACAACGTCTAGTCGCTAGTCGGGCAAAAGCCCTCTGACAATAGATAGATAAACAATAGATCCATATGATTGTATCTTTTGTGTTGAGCGACCGATTAGCAATGACTGTAAGTCTTTAAGGCCCTAAATCCTGTTTTAAGGGGCTTTACTACTGATACACTGATTAGCACAATGTCTGATTAGTACAGCTGTCAGGCTTCAGAATAATGATTTATAAAACCTTTTACCAAGAATGTCTTAATTTCTTCCTCATTTCTCTTTAATAATCTGAAGTAATTTGATGGAAGTTAAAACCACATGCTAGTACTTTTTTGTAATTGTAAGATGATTAGTTTTTAGACACCACAAATGTCATTACTTTTAGCAACATATTTAAATGCAAATAAAACCGATTCTAGTATGTTGTACTGTAGGTTTTGGATTTTGTTTAGTCAGTTTGCCTTGGATTATAATTATAGGTGGTGTTAATTACCACATGATTGCATTCTTATGGTAGTTATTAGGCGTGGGATGGTTTGAAAACCTGGCAGTGCTGGTTCCAGTATTCTACTATTAGTGTATCATAGTATTTATTTACAATTCCACGTTATTTAGATGGGATTGTTGTAACTGTATGTCTTAGTAATGCAGACGGAGGATGTGTAGATATTATCAGCGTTTTAGACATTCGGATTTAGATAAGGTTATCTCCTGGATGTAAAAAAATCCTTCCATCCACAATACATAGTTCCGGTGTTATGAACTACAGTCTTATACAAAAGATTGGACGTATTTAATCCTCTACTAGGAATAAACCTAAATATGACTTGACCTAAATATGCAGTAAATAATAAAAATAGCAAAATATTAAATGTGCCTATGTCACTATTTTTATTCTTTGGTTTGGCTTGGTTCACACATCATTAAGTGTCTGTTTTTCCTTCTTATTATTTTATACTCTTATATTTTGTTTTAAATCTGTATTTTTTAATAATGTTTTTATTGTAAAACTTTGTAACTGTGGTTACAGTGCTATATGTGCAACATACCAATTATCATTAACATATTTCATTTCACTGACACTGCTTGGTCAGGGTCACGGTGGATGCAATGATTACTCAGTGCTATGCAGTATCATACCCCAAACAGGATGCTGATCCATTGCAGTGCCTTCATCCCCCCAGACATAGCCAATAATATCTGTATGTAGACACCAGACCAGCCAATAGCAAGAGTGCTGCTGGTTGGTGTACAAAAAGAACAATTAATTACTAGCTTGCAGACCTTGTCAGCCAGTGTGTGTAGTGCAAGTGTCAGACATATCCACATTGGTACCGTGTAATAAGGGAAAGTTCACACTTATTTTACACCAGATGGCCAAAAGTATATGGACACCTGACCATGAGCTTTTGTACATCTCATCTCAATACCATGGGAGTGGTTCCTTTAAAATTTTGTACTGTGTCAGCGTAAATGTGTGGCCATTAAGTCAAAAAAGCAAAAGCTGTGCTGTTAGTGGTCTAAATGGCTGTGTCTCAAACCACAAACAGCTTTCTTACAAAGAACACTGAAAATAGTAACTTCACCATTGATTGAGATCTAATGTAACCATAATTCCAGTTATTCAATGAAACCTGACCTAATATATGTGGACATAAACCTCCAGCTGCTACAGTAGCACAGAGTTTATGTTACAGTATGAAAAGCCCACCGGAGCGTCTAAGAGCTTTATGGTGTGACGACACCATGATTGATGGGTATCGGGTTCTCAGTTGCCCAGCGAGTGTTGTGTTGCAGCCTCTGGTGCGGCTGTGTATGGAAGATTGAGCTCAGTGGGCTCTAAGTGAGTGGTTTGTGCGTTTTGGGAAAAGCCTAATTGATGTTAGAGGCCTTGCTGGAAAGCCGTATGGACGCCAGGGAACTGTGGGCATTGCTAACTGTTCGGAATGTGTTCTCATTTTCTCCCTTGCATGACGTTTACTCACCTGGTTGTGCAGTTTCAGCTCGCATATGAAGTCCCATGCTGCCTAATCATGAGAGATCACTGACCGGGCAGCATTGTGTGATGAATAAGTATGTGGAAGAACTGTCATGGCAACCAGAATTCCATTAAACAGTTATAAGAAAATCATTTTCCGATGTGGTTTTTGCATGATGGAAATTTGCTATAATTTGAATCGGCACATTTTGGCTCAAACAGGGCAGAACTTAATTAAAAAAATAGTTCAATAATTTTTAGGACTGAAAGAAGAAGAGCAGGTAGGTGAATTTATGCTGCATTTGAAGGCTGCCACTAAATGTGAACCAACAAATCAGCTGTTTGGAAATATTTAGGTGCAAATAGAGCAAGAGCTCAACAGACACAACTGTCCATGTCTTTTTTTTGTTTTTGTTTTATATATATATTTTTGTTTGTTTATGCATTTTCTCCCCCTTTTTCTCCTGACTTTTAGCGCGTTTAATTGCGCGATTGCAGCACGCTTCCTCTCCACTAATGCCGGCCCTGGCTCTGATTGAGTAGAACGAAACCAACCCTTGCCCCCTCCGACACGTGGGCAGCAGCCATAGGTGACAAAATGCATACACTAGACGAGATCAGCTGCGGATCAGCTCTGTGTACGGAGAGACACACCCTGATCAACGCACTCCTTTCCCGTCCCTATGCAGGCACCATCAATCAGCCAGCAGAGGTCGTGGTTGCATCAGTTATGAGAGAGTCCCTATCCGGCTTAATGCCCCACCCCTATATGAACAACAGGCCAATCATTGTTCATGTGGCTTCTCAGCCCAGCTGGCAGGCAGAACTGAGACTCGATATGATGTATTCGAGATCCCAGCTCTGGTGTGCTAGTGTGTGTTTTTACTGCTGCGCCACCTGAGCGGCCACAACTGTCCATGCCTAAGATGCAAAAATACACATGAAGAATCTTCTCCTTGCCTTTGCAACAGCGACTCCTACTTCTGAGGTCAAGGTGTGGGGGGCGGGTTCACATGGAGCTTAGCGTGGCTCTCTATAAGCAATACAGCTTTGTGTGGGAACTCTACATTGGCAGGTGAGTAGACATGGCCACAAATTGTATTGATCTGGCGCTCCTTGATTAGATCGGCGGATTCACAGTTGGGAACTGGACATGACTAGATTAGGAGATACAAGGGAAAAATCTAGAACAAAAAAAATGTATTTTGTGCCCCCAAAAAGCTGAGCTACCTCTGTTCCTTTCATATGTATCCTTCTTACCCAGCATAGTTTGCAAAATGGCATGTAGCTAAGTGGGCAGCAAAAACATACCAGTGCTGCTTTTTATCCCAGTCACACTGTCTGCTTTTTCCACTAAACTACACAAAAGAGACCAGACGTCTGCACACTATCTGGGGAGGTTGGCACTACCTTACAAGGGGATGCAGCAGTAAAGCGAGTCATGAATCAACCTTGGCCTCAATGCTCCCGTAACCTGAATCTGCCAGCGGTCAGCAGCAAATGGCAGTTCAGTTGTGCGGAGGCGTGGATCTCACGCTATCGAAAGATAGAAGTCTCCTGTTCAAGCACTGTGCCATGCTCTGCCAGTTTGCCATGCTCTGTCACTGCCGCTTTGAGGGCACAGACAGCTGCAGCAGGCTTTCTGGAGGGTTGAGGATTGCTGTCAGCGGGGCGTCAGTGGTCTGATGAAAACAGCTGACATCTACTTATCGGATACCCTTGTACTGTGGCTCTATGGATGCTTTGATTTAAGGGGTTTGTGGTTTGAACAGATCAGGGCTTTATCTGACATCAGTGAGCGAGGGTTTGGCTCGTTTAGCTTTCTCTCCATTTTGTTCTGGTGAGTGATGGCGTAATCCGAGGACAAAAATATGTGGACACCTAAACAGGAGCTAGTTGGACATTTAATTTTAAAACCATACGCAGGGAGATGAAGTTTGCAGCCCATTCCCATTCTCATCTGCAGCCATAACAGCCTCCATGTTTCTGGAATTGCTTGTATAAGATTTTGACTGTTCAGTCAAAAATGTGTTTGTAGGGTCAGACATGAAATGTTGGACGAAAAGACCTCATAATCAACGCTCCAGTTCATTCTCACTGGAGTTTTGTCCACAGGAGCCCAGTTATGCTGGAACACAAAAGGTCTAAAAATAACTGATTTTAATCACCTGTTATACACTCAAAACGTTTGACCATATAAGGTATTAAAAAGAAAAGATAGGTCGGCCAACTTTTTAGCAAAGTTGCAAAGCACAGCAGCAGATTGTTTAGTATGTGACTACAGTTTAGCCTACTATTTAGGGGTTGTTAAGCTAAAAGCTAATACTGCTTCAGCCTCCTACTCAAACATGTCACTTTAAAACATGAGGTTCAGTGATAAAGTGTGTAATATTTATGGTCCTGGGTTCCAGGGTTTGAATCTTATTGGTTCTATCGGCTTGTCAGGCATCTGCACTGACATGATTGGCTATGTCTAAGGCAGGGGATGGCTGAACAACCTAGCCATTGGGAGGTGCACTCGTCAGTGCGCTCTCAGTGCTGATCCAAGCCCAGATGAAAATAGGAGGGTTGTGCCAGAAAGATCCGGACCAGGATGATTCAACGTGGCTACCGCTAAATACCTTAAAAAAGGAAATGCCAACCTCGATGTTTTCAAGCTCCAATCCAGTCTAGCCTTGGTTGCACCAGAACGCACCTTGGTTTTGGATTCCTCATTACTTCTGCAATTGCACCTCTTCTGACTTAAAGACGCCTGCACAGAGATGGGGAATAACGTAGAGCAGTGCATGACTCTCAGTACACAGTACTGCTCTCTGTGTGAACCCGTCTTTTGCAAGGTAAAAAGAAGCAGTTGGACACGGCATATATGATGGAGGGGGTGCTTGTTAGGTAGGCATTAAAAACCTCAACAGCTCTCGGATTTAAACTTCTAGTCTTCCCACCATAGGGTGAAGTGCCCATATGGAGCTTTATTGGACCTCTGCCTGTAGTGTTGGCCCAAATTGGAGGGTTATTTACTCTTAATGTTTTAGGTAATTTGACCACTTGCAATACCAACACCCGGCTTAGCAATTGGAGACCCTGCAGAGATGTTTTGCAGGGTTTGCTACAAGACTCTCACCTCTTGCTAGACTTGTTTTTTTTTTGTTTTAGAAACCACCTCTTTTCACAGAAAACAATGAGATTTTATACAGTAGGCCTGTGGGTGGTTATTTATGGGGGAAAATTCCTTCACAGGGTTTAAATTACCTATTCAAAGCAGCTAGAGGGTGGGCAGTAGAAGGGTAGTGGACAGCCTGCTGTCTGTGGTTTGGAATTTAAACAATAGTTGTATGTTTTCTTTTGATAATATATGTATCCAGTTTCCCTGTGCATGGTCAACCCTGGTCTCATGCATGGCAACAATACTGACCGAGGAGGGCGCTTCTTAAAACGGCCTCAACACATGGAGGAACATGCTATGCCTTATGTATTTCGCCACCCCCGCAACCAGACGGTAGAAGTTGCTATCACAGCAGCAAGGAGGTGATTTCCTGTTCAGCCCACTCTCTCTCAGACACGTCAACAAAACTGTTAATTGGCCGACCAGGCTGGTGAGACCTGAACTCTGGCTTCTACAGAGGTTGGCTAGGTGTATATAATATTAAATTAAGATCGGAGCTAAGTGTAGGAGCTGTGTTCTTGTGATCATTGGCACTATACACGACCGATGTTTCAAGAAGCTCCAGATCTGTGCAGAGCTGCATGAAATCAACATTGCTCAGCTGCACCCGTCGTGTACGACCCCATTAACCTTTCAGAGCCTTGCTCGGCATGTTGTTCTTTGCCACAGCTCTCCAACCATTTCCTGCTTATTAACGCCATAATGGTTTCCAACCATAAAGTCTTGCTGCTACAAATGAATGCTTTTCATCCCACTCTCGTTTTCCTCATTCTGGTTCCTTTTAATTTAGCTTCCAATTAGATGTTTTCTTTGTAAATTCCATGTTCATTAAATTGCCTTTTAGAGCACATTTTGTTCAAAAGAGCATCTAAGTTGCAAAGAAATGCCACAGCTGCAGATATTGAATTTATGGTACAATAGATGCTGAGCTGTATGGAATAAGATGGCATGCTGGGTCCAAAAAAGCCTCACACACATGTTATAACCTAGGGATTCTAACCATTGACTTGAAAAAAAACCTAGATAGTCATGAAGGTGTTCATAAATTATTTAGAGCGCTTGGTCTTATGGAAAGGTCGGTGGAATGCAGGAAGGTTGAGTGACCTGATTCCAACTTTGTAGTTACTCTGTAAATTATAGAAAGTATTAATAATGGTGTTGCCACCAATATTGACTGGAAAGTCCATTAATTTTGACCTTTTTCTTTTTTTTTGTTAATCCACTGATGCATTTCATGACAAATTTGTATTAAGTTGACCAACATTTGTACAGTATCCTGCTGCTGTCTGTCTTTATGTCTTAGATCATTTGGAAACAGAAGCTTTCAGAAAGCAGGCTTGATTACAGTGAGGATGTCCTTATTAGATCAGAGTCATTATCAGCCGGTCTGTCAAATCATTTGTCATAATAAAAATAAATAATATATTTTTTTGACAAACAAAGCTGCAGATATTTTTCGGTTTTCCAGTTTAAGCTCCCTCAAAGGAGTCATTTTTTGTGTCTCCAATACACACGCCTGGTGTTGTATTACTTGCTTTTAAAAGACTCTATAAAAATGTGTACATAAAAGGGTGGAAACAAATACATAGCCCATGAGCCTATACTGACCTCACCAGCCACTTTATTAGGAACACAACATGAATACTGTACTATGAACAACATTGTGTAGTAAACTATATTAACAGTATAACAATACAAATGTAAAATGAAATTACTGCTAAAAATCTGTGTTAAAAGTCAGCGTTCATTTTCTGAGCTGGAAAAAAGGATAACAAAGCAAATAAATTCAAGCATTGTGAGCATAACTCTGGCCATGCGCCTGTCCTGGCTTCAGTGGTTCATTTGTTATAAGAGAAGAACGAAACTGAGATCTTCTTCGTTCAGAGGGGCGCTGGCAGTGTGCCGAGGCCTCCTGCTGTGCTGAAACAGCGGGGGGTCTGTGACTGCAGAAACGGCTGTAATCGCTATTCTGATGCTCATTTTCATTACAGCTTTTAGAACAGATCTCGTGGCCATGTAAGACGAAAGGGTTTATCAGCTTAAGCCAATTGTAAGAGCACAAGAGGTCCCATCTTCTCAGCGCTAACGGAACAGCCGTCGGGTGGAAGTGTCTGGACGATTAGAGACGCTCCCCACTCTCAAAGAGATTAGTGGCGTGGAAAGAGTAGCGAGTCCTATTCACCTTCTGTGCTTTGTTGGGGTCGGTTGAACATTTACGACACAGGATCATGGGTTCTCTGGGGGGTGGCTTGTCAGGAAGAAAAGCTAGGTTATAGTTTAGACACTCTAAAAGCAAAATCACTGTTTTGACCATCAAAAAATGAAATCAGAAGGGAAAAAGGAGCCACTGATTGTTAATCGGTTATATTCCGGTTATATATGCATTAAATACACTGGACTCTATGAAGTCCTTTTTTTCTGGACTGTAGTTAAAATAGGATTTATTTCATTAAATTTTTTTGCTGCACTTGATTTGTACTTTTTCACTTGTAAGTTCAGACCGTTTAAATAATCAGGATAACACCTGACTTTATTAGTAAGTATTATTATAGTGTTATTTATTATTGTCATTATTTAACATAAATAGAAGTGGAGATCAGCGGCTCTAAAAGCAAAAATACAAAATCAGCTAAATGCAAAAACAGCAAAACTAAATTTTATAAACTTGGGGGCTTTTAACCCCCTGCCCCCAAAGTACTTTTTGTACTTTTTCTTCTTTGAAAAATCATTCATATTTAAGTATATTGTGATGTCAGTCAGGGACATCAGCAAACCCTCATTACTTCATTATTTTATTTTATTTTTATTAATTAAAGTGCACCATAAAAACAAATAGTTTTCTTCAACAAACCATAATGGCTTTTCAAATCCTTAAACCAAAAAATCTCTATTTTTTATTATTACAGTAACCCAATAAAACCTGATGAAGTGCTAAATTAAAAGTGAGAAGCTTCTTAACTGATTTGTACACATGGTTTGATTCACGTGAAGCTGAAGTGTTCAAATGCAGCACAAAAAACTGACTTAATCATGTTAGTTATTTATTAAAAAATATAAATCTGCCTTTGATATTTGGACCACTTGTCTGCCAATTCCAATCTTTGATGATTTAAGCTGTGCATCCTTTGTGTTAACCTGCAAAACAAAGCAAAGCAAAAGTTAATAATCAATTAAAAGGTCTTGGCTAATGATAATAAATAATTATGATGGCAAACTGATATGAATTTTTGTCTTTTCAATTCATGATTTAAGCAAGTAATTGCAGTTCAGCGATCATCCAGGCATTGTGACAGGCCTAGTGTAAAACGTTTTCCAGAACAGACCTGAGTTAAAGTAAACCATGAAGATCTGCTCTCGACCAGAAAATGTAGAATAAAAGTAGAATGTCCGGTCACTTGTCTGTAATCTGAAGCTTAAATGTACTAATATTATGTAACACGACAAAAATCTAAAGCACAGGAGCAAGACCATTTTTAAATGGCTCAAAGAAAACAAAACGAAGGACCATAAACAGGAAGTTCATGCTTGGAAGCTCTCCATAGTGGCTAAATTAAAGAAATAGTGCACAAAAAAAAATAGATAGAAATGTGTGGGCCAAAAATGTGTTTCTCCATAGTGAAGTAATTGCCACTGGCTTTTTTTTCACATGGGTGTTATGGGTGCTGCAAAACCTTTCATTTATTGAAAAGTACTTCTTGTTTTTTATGATGTTTTATATGTCATAAAGGTTCTAAATGTAATATACATTTACTTTACAAGATACAAACCTTAATAAAAAAAAATCAAAATATTTCCAATGCCATAACAACAGAATCCTGAAAGAAAGTGCATTAGCATCCTGTCGGTGCCTCATTGGACTTGGCAGGTCAGGGATGGAAGGTACAAGGTCAGTTATTAGCCCTACGGCTAACACCAGCATGTCTCTCAGCACCTGTTCGTTACTGGCTGCAGTTTTGCAGGCCGGCGGGTTTGCACCTGCTCTCTGACGAACAGACAGCTCGGTTCCTGCCCCTGGGCTGGACGGATCTGCCCTCAGTATCCTTCTCACCCCATACTATTATTTTTGCTCTGTACCGTTGCTCTGTATGGGTCTCAGATTCCCATATGCTGATTGACGGAGTTGGAAGTTTCACAGCTGTTGTGTTTTACAGCACGAGGCAGGAACATCTGTGCAGCTGCTAACTGCCTTTTTGCAATGTTACCACTCATATAGATGATTAAGACATGAGACAGAGCAGTGTTGGTTTAAATAAGCAAGCTGTGTAGCGCCTCAACAGCGGAGAATGGTTCGAACAGTGATGGAGTTATGTTTAGCTTTCGATTCTACATTTTTAATCTGAAAAAGTCGTTTGCTTGACATTTTGTGTGAACATGCACATAATCCTAGAGTCTGTGGAAGAATCAGTTCCAAATATCACAGCTGAATGATTGTGTCTGTTTTTGTGTTGTTTTTTTGTTGTGTGTTCATTGTTAAATGTGTGTGTACACCAGTGTTGCATATTTATATCTATTACGCTCTACAATTCCATCATCATGGTACTTGTCTGGACATGTCTCAGGGTAGTTTAAATATGGTTGTTATTTAAATAGGTTGATGAAGTCTTGTTGAACTAGTGATATTACCATTATTTTAAATGTATATGCTTATTTATAAGCTCAGATTAAGCTAGTGGAAAACTACCACCACTACATAGATTAATCGTTATTATTCGATATTGTTAATATTACTATTATTTATTATTATTATTATTATTATTATTATGAACAGTGGTATTAAATACAATGTTGTTTTAGCATTTCTATGAACAATTTTATCAAATACAATTATTATTATGAATATAAATTTTTATTATGGGCACTTTATAATCATAAATATCATCTTATGCAATGTATTATAGAGTTATTCATTATTATTATTATTGTTATTATTATTATTATTATTATGGACTATCATATTTTAACATAAAAAATAATAACTATATTAACAAGAAGAACTGCAACAAAAATAATAATAATTATAAGTATTATTTTTATATAATATAATCATATAATCATATAATAATTATAATGTTATTACAAAAATATGATAATATAAAAATTATAATATATTAATATTGTTATTATGGACAAATATCTTATTAAAAACATTTTTATTATAACTTATATACAGTATCTGTCATTGTCTGAATATTTACAATATTAATAATAATAATAATAATATTTAATATTTTTATGAATTCGTCTAGAACAGGGTTAATTCTGGTTCACCATGATGTAAGTGTATCACATGACAACCTGACTCTGGTATTCCTTTCACCCTATATGATACCATGAGAAAAATATCACACCCACAGCTTTTTCCTGAATAAAGTAACTCTGAACCCCGTTGGCGTCTCTGACAGTAAGCCTTTGTTTGAACGTGCTTGTATGTTGTGCTTTCCATTAGCTTATCATTCTAAAAACTTCCCTCTGCTCCAGTCATGATGTAGTGGCAGTTTCCTTCGGCTGTGATCTAACCGGATCTTGTTTTTGTTCATGTTGTTTTGGTTTCCATACCGGTACACCTTCTGTACTTTCTTGTTTACCTCTTCCTTTTTAGTCATGGCTTTTGAAGTGATCCTCAGGAGTGGGTTTAGCTATGAGATTTGAACAGTCAGTCCTAAAGGAGTCATATTAATTGAGATGCCACTGCCTCATGACTTTTGTGAGTTTGTAGACGTACCCGTGGGAAATTAAAACTGGTGAGGACTGGTCAGGAAAGGCAAGGTCAGGGTAGACTAGACTTTCCTTTGTGATTTCTTAAAGAGGCTGAGATTAAATCCGGCTCAGTTTTGGTAGATAAACAGACTGGATAAATGGGTAACTATGCTTACTAAAGCTTTCAATAAATAAAATAAAGCTTTGCCCTTGATATTTTTACAAGGAGAGGACTCAAACCCTATAAGAACTAATGAAGCAACTGAAACATTAATAATCAAAATAAAAATAAACCAGTAGGGGTGGAGGTTATGGGTGGCAAATTGAGAAATTGACTTTCTAGACAGATTTTATATATTAAAAACTAAAATAGAGCTTCCTTTCGGAGATTGTGGTAAATAAAATAAATTTGTTTAATTCACTTCTATGAAACATGACATTGTGAAGTGTAAAAACAGTGCAGTGCAGTCTGGGAAAGGTAGTATTGTAGCATATTTCATTCATACAATCAGTATTTGTTAATAATTTATGATTAATATTATTTCTTTAAATACTAAAAAATACTAAGTTGTTTACTAAAACTTGAGAAATGAAATGTTTACTATGGAAGCACTTCTGTAAGTCGCTCTGGATAAGAGCGTCTGCTAAATGCAGTAAATGTAAATTTCTTATCAATCATTTATTTGTAGAATTAATAATACATAGAGAAGTATCTCCAAAACTAAAAAACTGCATTTTTAAAACCTTTAGTGGAATCCGCCATCAAAATAATATTATTCAGAGTTTTTTTTATTGTTCTTGTACTATTATTCTTTTATTACCTGAAAAAAATCTGTTTTCATTGTGGTTTGCTTTACTGGGTTATTCTTTCGCTCTAAAACTACATTTTTGTGAAGCTTATTTAGAGCTCTTGAGGTTATTTGGCTTTCCTCAGCTCTGGTTTTCTTCTGGTGGGGTTTTAGGTAAAACTGGCAGCCCATAGTTGGGATGCCTCCCACATAGTGTCTTCTGAATGAGGTTTGAGGTTTACGTTCAGTGGTGGAGTTGTGGGTAAGGATGGTATTGTTTGAACATGGGGGTTGGAGGAACCAATGCAGCTGTTTTTTTTAACTTAGGAAATTCATTATAAACACCTTTACCTTTGGTTCTATTCTTCAACGAGTAAAACAGTTGGTCAGGTTTCTCACCAGCGTGAACAGGTTCCTGAGGGCATCGGTGGTTAGAAACATAAATACTGTTAAAGTTTAATAGTCTGCAGGGGAGACTCGTACGGAGTGAGAACGGACGCTTAGCTGTGAAGCGAGTCACTTAAAGATTTACTGCAAGGGTCAGACAGAGAGGGCAAAAGACCTGGAACGACCTGCACGTGTTTTTGTCTCAGTTCTCATCTGACTTTCTCTCTGGAGTCTGGAGGCGTGTACCAGCACAGACCCAAAGGAGAAAAGCAAAAGTGGTCTTTATCAGGTCTCTCGTTATCTTTAGCTCTGTTTCCTTCATTCTCTTGTTTACCCACTCCATTGTAGCTTAGCAACCTTTTCCTTTTTTGGGTTTTACTTCCTTTAAATGCTTTCTTCACCCTTGTTTGGTGTTCTTTTTAAAAGATAGGCCCATTCAATAATTTCACTTGGGATAAATGAAGTGTCTGTCTGTCTATCTATCTATCTATCTACAGTGGTACCTTGAAACTTAACATTCAAGATCAGTTGGTTCTGGGAATGGTGTCGAGTTTTAAAGGCGTTGAGATTCAAGGTATTTTCTTCCCATTAGGATGTTTGGGAAACCTGGTAATGCGTTCCATGGTCCCATGAAACTTATATATTTTAGGCTACTGTAAAAAAATGGGGTTGTTTTTTATACTTATACACTGAATATAACACAAATATAACATAAAAAGGGCGTTAAGTCTTAAAGATTTTGAGTTTAGGGGAGTTACAAGGTACCACTGTATTTATAGTGCTTGGGTGGTGAAGCAATGTAATGAGCCATCCCGCTACCACAAAAATACAAGCTTGGGTCTTGGCAGTGCTACTGTCCTGGTCGGGTGCTTAACAGACACAGCTGGGCGTATCTGATGGGAGAAACTGAGAAACCTTTTCCAATTCCGAACTAACTGAGCCATTAGTGGATCCCCACCCCATTAAAAATATATTAATTATTACAGGTGGCACTTAAGGTGTTTGAGACACTGGACACTATCTGTTACTTTTTTTAATATACTGTATATTTTCTATTGTTATTATTTTCTTTTTATTATATTTATTAAAACTGTAATCACGCTTTGGCAATACGACTGTCCATATTTTGTCATACCACTAAAGCTTTTTTTGAGTTTAAGTGTTTTGAATAAATGCACCTACCGATTTTCCCTTTTGACCAAAAGCAGCGTGACATTTAAATCATTTTGCTTTGCAGCAACTCTTAAACGGCTTTATCCACTCAGCATAAAGCCAAACCGTCACACAAAAGCACATCATTCATAAGCTGTTGGTTCCTGTGCTAAAAGAATAGATAATGCAGACCCTCCGAACTCTTCCTCACAGCGATCAGCGGGGCTCTCCTCTCAGAATGGTCCTGACAGTGGCGTCCCTGCTGTGCGGTGGAGTTGATGGTGCTTGAACAGAGCCACTTTTCACACATTTTCTCAGGCTTCAACAATAGACTCCTCAATGCCGGCCCCAAGTAATCCCCTTCATTGCCCTCTAGCTTGTTTTCCTAGGAGTGTGTGTTATAAGACAGACACCCTGCTATGCATCTGCGTGTGTTTGTGGTGTGTTGCATCGACCATTGGTTTCCACTATAAGTGTTATCCAGGAAATTCACAGGACTGTATTGGTTATGGAAGAAGTGGATAGAAATGTTTAGCTGGTGGTTTAGCAGCGAGTAGGGGGTGGGTATGACAAGTGTGGGGGTTGGGCACAGTGCCAGTGGCATTCAAAAGCAGCTATTTTGTAAGTGTGTGTGTGTGTGTGTGTGTGTGTGCACTCTATGTGTGTTTTAGACCTCCTGCCGACCAGGGCATCCTGTGCCTGATGTAAGTTGCGTGTCATGTGGTTGATTTGATAAATCAAAGGCTTTGATTTCCACAAGGACAGAGGCAGTTTCCACAGAGATGGCAATAGATGTAACATTGTTAGGGGAGGTTAGGTTTCCATCAGATGGTTTATACCCCCCCAAAACTGTTATGAGTTCTTCTACTTTTTATACTATGATCTACCTTTTCTTCAGTTTTCAGTCAAGCAAATTCCACTAAAAATAATTTATGTGCATTTTTATATGACAGATATGTGCAGATAAAAACCCTCCTATATCTCCTGTCTTATAGCTCCTCACAGAATCCCAGCCAGCACAAGCGGTGCTCTTTATTCTTCATGCAGTCTGGTTGTTTAAGAACCTTGTATCTCAATGTCCTACAGACACTAACACTAAAGCTCCAGTGTGTTGTTAGATTACGAAAGTGTGAGTGGGAATTGACGTCAGCAGCCCAAGACAGAACCACGTCACCTTCAAGTGTCATTATACAGTTTAGCTAGCAGCATTATATAGAGACCAGATGTTTCAACATTACTCCTATTCTTGTCATTTTCATTCTGTAAACGACTCAATCGTTGATCCAGGCCTTCTTGTGACAAAGTAATGGTGCTTTTAGTTAACTGATGGTTTCTTTTTTTTAAACTGGCATGTTTATCTGAAAAAGCTTGAGATATCTGTAACTTTTTAACTCCCACATTCCAGTTGGCTGATATGATGCGGCTTGGGAATGACTAAAATATACCAGCCAGTTATCACTAAAAAAATCAGCATGTAACTCATTGTATCAGGCTGCACACAGAGCAGAGAGATGTTGTGTACCAAATGCCATCCAGTCTACTAAATAATGTGCTAAATTAGATTTCGACCTACTGTTTTGAGCACAATGTATTATATGTATAGTAACAGTACAGTTGATCTTGACCACCCTTTTGGGATGAAATCATAGGTCTGTATTGAATTTTGAGTGGAGTTCATTCACATTAAAATGGTTCTGTAAACAAAACCAATTAAACCCTATAATGTCAAGTGTATAATATTTGATACATGAGTTTTAGAGACCTCTACTGTACATCATCAGTAAGTATATTGTTCTCCTGAAAAACAATTAGATGTGTACAATTAGATACATGTCTTCTGCCCCGTGGTGGATTATTCATGTACTGCATGCTTCAAAATGTCTATCATCAATCAGTGACCCACCTGTTGTTTTGCATGGATGTTTTTACCAATTTTGTGAAATATAGGGTTAAAAAAAACTCACGTCTTTACTGATCCTTCATTGGGAATATTTGTGGATTCATGCAACTTAGTAGTACTTTATATTGTTGTAAAATCAAGTTAAATATGTGTGTATCAAATTATATACAGCAGGTGTTTAAGGCAAATATCAGTAAATTGTTGTTTAAGGATATTAAAAGTGAAAGGGGGTTAAAAATTATGTTCTGAATGTTTTTGTTTGTTAAAAAACATGCAGTGCACAATACTGTACATTAAAAAACATAATACATTAAATCCTGATGTACCAAATATGATACAAAACAAAACTCACATATGCAAACAATTATTTAATTTCTTTTTTTTTATTTCACAGTATGCCAAATAAACACTTCAGTTTCGAAAAATTAGAATTATTGGGCAATGTTGTGGTGGTTTAGGCTTTTAGGGTTTAAACAGAAAACTGTAGCCTTTAAATGTACAGAACATTCTTGCATCAGGTTATAGTAGAAAGGAAATTAGAGCTGAAGTGGGAGTGATGTGGAATGAGTGCTGAATAGTTGATGTGGGAATGCTCGAAGCGTATCTGGTAGATTACCCTCGCTGAATGCCTGGCACAATTCCCTGCGCGTCCTGTGAACCTTATTTGTATTACGCAACGCCGCAGCTATTTAGACAATGTGGTTTCGTTTTGTTTGGTCATGATGTGGGGAAAATGCACAAATCTGAAGGCATTTTGGTTCGTTGCATAATTTCAGGTTAATTTTAAGGTGCAGACGTTGCAGCATTTAGCTACAGAAGTGTGTGTTCATAGATTCGTCCTGTACCAACCCACATTAAACCCCATTTCCATTCGCTCCTTTCCGTCTAATTTCTTACATGCGGCGAGAGGCTGACGGTAGAATTTCGTGCTATTGATTGGGAGTAAATTTCTGCGTTTTGGCTAATGGCCGTCTCTGAATGGGTGGAAACTCTGGATCCAGCTGCCATGTGGTGTTTAGTGGTGCATGATCTGCTGCTTAGACTGCTGCTCCCTGTTTGACATTAGTCTGATGAAGCCCCGGCTTTGTTTACGAGCTGTCTATTACCTGCGTTCACAGTGCCACATACACTGTATTTTTTTGCTTTTACACTCATATCACAAAGCTTATGAGTGTGCATATCAAAATTCTGTAACTGGGGTAAATACTGCTTTGCTTTGTCACTTAGCAATATAATTAGGTTCATCACAAAATAGCAGGGTGCTCTGAAAAAATGATCAATTTTTATATCTATGTGGTATGTTGTGGGTATCATTTGAATTATTGTGGGCATCCTAAGTCAGAAACAATATTTAAACAATATTTCTGACTCAGCATCTTGTTGCTGTATATAAAATACAGCTAATCGAAATAGCTAAGCTAATCAATATTTGGTATATACTAATATAGTATGTTTCCCTTCATTATTGTGGTAATAAGAGTTCTTTATTAAAAAAACATACTGTACTATTATTATTATCATAATAATACATTTAATGGATATTTTTCTTTTGTAAAGATAAAAAAACAAAGGCTGAGCTTTAGCAGATTGCTAACACACACTGACTAGTAATTACAGGTGTACAGTTTGTTTAGTTTGATGCATCATGTTTCAATGTATATAATATACTTTTTACTGTGGTGCTTGGTGTAGAGGGGTATTTTAAATAGATAAATGTGCTTATTATTTTTATATTTTTATCTATTTTGTGAGTATTAACATATATGACACTGTTTAATATTTGCCATGAAGATGAATCGTATTTAATGTACAAAATTTTACTACTTTTAATGTGTGCTGTACAAAATCTGCATTCAGTTGCTATCTGGGAAAGTTTGACCGATTCTTCCTGAGTACACATGGAATTTCTCCGGGTACTCTGGTTTGTCCCACATCACAAAAACATGTCAGTAGCCGGACTGTCTAGTCTAAATTGAGTGAATAACTGGTGACCTGAGATGAACTGCCTTTAACAACATGTGAGCTTACAGTGCCCTGCAGGACTGGCACTCTTTTCAAGAGGTTATCAGGCTTGTGCTTAGTGGCAACGCTGAACAGTAAAAAGCAAAAAATCAATGAAGAAAAAATTTATGAATGCTTTGATACTACAAATCAAGTCACAAAATTGAAATGGATTTTTCTGGAAAAATTGTGGGTAGCATCCGTACATTGAGATTTTATAAACATCAAATTTTAATATCTAATTTTAATGATGAAGCAAAACCTTTCCGACCCATCCAAAATATCACCAGCTTTCCACACAGTGCAGGCATACATCTCCTCCAAACACCAGATTTTATAATGTGTACCACCCACTCACCCAACTATAGAGCTATTCCTTCTTTGAAGCCATCTTCATCCACTCCTCTGTACCTACCAGAATACAGTGAACAGCCAGCAGTGTTACAGGGGCAGTCTGCATACAGCAGATCTAATTAAAAGCTGTTCCACCTTAACAGGATTAAGTAAAGCCAAGGCTTCCGATACGCTTTTAACTGCCACTCACGATAATGTACCCAAGCGGCCATGGGATGTAGCGGTTTATTACAATACACACGTCCTGCCCCACCAGAGCAATGCCGATGTTTGTACCCACACTCTGTTTACTGTGGCTGGAGGGCATGTTGGGGTGGTGGAGAGGATAGAAGTCTGGTGTATTATTTATTCCATGGTAGAGTGCAGGTCACCTGGACAGTCGTTCGGACAGATCAATTTCTGACCCCTTGTGCACCTTAAGCCACTAAACAGAGATTCACTTGTACAGGAGGAGAAGCATATATCGCCCAATTCAGCATCTATGGAAAGCAGTTAGGTTCTAAGCATCTATGGCTGTGTCCCAATCCACATCATACTCTACGGAATACATGACAAATTAGAACATAACCATTAGTGTCGTCGTTATTTTCAGTACTGTTTAGCGTGTAGGATGTGGTTCGAGATGTAATCTCGCCAATGATGTTGGGGGGGCGGGGGAATAAACTCTACCCGTGTCAGTTCAGCAACAACGCGCAATTATGTGGTTTTTGGCAGAAGTGAAGAATGTCCATGTGAGAGCAGCCAATGTCTGTACACAACACGAGCGTGCAGCTTACACCCATCTGAAGGACTTGGCTGAAGGCATTGAGGAATGTCAGCACTATTTTATAGGGACGGACTGTCTTGTGGTCTCGTCTGCATTTCTGCATCAGCTACGTGCCTGTTGTCTGGAGATGTATTTTCAGCTTGGCGCATCATGCTGAAAATCTTCTCTCAAGGCTGCTAATGTATTTTATTTCATGCATTTATGATGCATTAAACTTATCATTATTTTGTCTTTTAGCACTACTGAACATAAAGATTTGCCTTTTTGATGACTTTCCGAAATTACATTTGATTGTTAGGCCTCTATAAACACACATATAAAGGAATTACATGAATGCATTTGTTTCTGCAGCATTGTGGTTCAATCTGGATTAAGATGCTAAGCTCTGCTTCCTTTTTAGTTAAAGAGCTGCATGGGAGGTAGAAACAGAGGCGATCATGGTGCGGTTAATTGATTCTTGTTTACTGTGTATCTGTTGTTCCTGCGGTTTTCAGGTCATCCTGCAACTTATTCTTACAGCATCTACATAAAGACATGATTGGTTGTGTCTGAGGGGGGAGTTGGCTAAGGCCACGTGATGGATCGGTGTCCTGTCCAGGGTGTGTTATAACAAAATTAAATCCATTTTTAAAAATCACTTGACATTTGTATGAAACCTTTAAGTATCACATGTGTGTTCTTGGTACTCGTGTGATATCTGCAGCTTTGTTTCCAGTTTAAAGATGGATCACTAGCTGTGGGAAATAAAAGGAAGTATTTTTTGAATAGCAGCCTAGATTAAAAAAAAAACTGGCAGTGATTAATCAGTTATCTATAAATATTTCTGCATCTGAGCCCAAGGTTGCTTCAGGATTCACTCTCAGATACTCAAACATCCTTCTCCTCCCAGTGTTTACTCTTCACAATACTAATGATAGAAATGATTCTCTCCCACACCTACAGTGACGTTCTCCGGTCTGCTTTAATTACCAGCCAAGTGGTACCTCGCAGACCTCCTTCTCTCTGTGGCAGCGTGAGGCAGCGTGAGGCCGGAGCCACTTCACCTCGAGAGACGGCATAGAGGCGTCCTTTGTGTCTGCTCCTCTCCCGGCTGCTTATTTAGACGCTGTATAAACCCACGACACATTCCAGGCTCTCCTCATTCTCTGCATGCTGCCTTTGTTTCTGAGCCCAGGGCTTTCAGACCTCCGTGCTGATTGCATTTTTGACTCCCTGCCACAGAATCATGGCTTAATCTCAGCTCAATAGCTTTCTGTGTTTCTGCTTTCGCAGGCGACCGTCCTGCTTCAGATAAATTAAAACTGAATCTAAACTGGAGTGGTGAGAGGCATTAACAGCGTGAAGTGTTGTCCCAGTTTTACCAGCTCAGCGCCAGTCTGTGGTCAGTTCTAACCGGGACAGTTCCTTTCTGCTTATTTTTTCCTATAAATAAGTTTGGATTTCCTGTGTTATGCAGTTGCTGGTTCTTTCTCCTTCTCTTTTTCTTTGGTAAACTTTCTCTGGGAAGTTCTTTATCTCCAGCCCTGGAAAACATTAGTCGTGGTGTTTCAGCCCTACTGGCACCGTCTGGCAGTCCAGTAGTTTGCTTCTACACACTGCAGCGCTGGCATGCCACGCAAGTTTTATGTAAACTCGTAAGCTTGAGATAATTCATAGTTTATGGTTTAATTGCTCTTTACACAGTACCACGTTCATAATAAAACCCAGCTTTATGTTCAAGGCTGGGAAATGTTGTACTGGTAAGATGGGTACGACCAGGTATAAACCATCTTACCTCCTGCTTTTTTTGTGCCTGGCTTTTTTGTGCCTGGCATTTCAGATTCAACATGGCAGATTATTATTTATTCTCAAATAAAGTAACCTTAATGTTTATTTTAGCAAATGAAGTGCTATGAATTAAAATGAGACTAAAGCCTTTAAAAAGAAATTAAATGTGTATATATACAGTATATATACTGTACATTGATTAGCCATAACATTAAAACCAGCTCCTGGTTTCTACACTCACTGTCCATTTTATCAGCTCCATTTACCATATAGAAGCACTTTGTAGTTCTACAATTACTGACTGTAGTCCATCTGTTTCTCTACATACCTTTTTAGCCTGCTTTCAGGTCAGGACCACCACAGGACCACGACAGAGCCGGTATTATTTGGGTGGTGGGTCATTCTTAGCACTGCAGTGACACTGACATGGTGGTGGTGTGTTAGTGTGTGTTGTGCTGGTATGAGTGGATAAGACACATCAGCGCTGCTGGAGTTTTTAAATACCGTGTCCACTCACTGTCCACTCTATTAGACACTCCTACCTAGTTGGTCCACCTTGTAGACGTAAAGTCAGAGACGATCGCTCATCTATTGCTGCTGTTTGAGTCGGTCATCTTCTAGACCTTCATCAGTGTTCACAGGACGCTGCCCACTGAAATTTACATCTCCACCTAGCTCATGTTCAGGTGTCTACTCACTTTTGGCTGGATTGTGTATGTTTAATTTTATTGCAAATGCACTGCCTCATGTCTCCCCACTGCATGATCTAAGCTCCGGCTGTAACACTTAAACTCACTGCTGCATGCACTCATGTTTCGGGGGTAACCCTGGGTGGTTTTAGTACCTACTTGACAGCTGACCTGCCACAAAAGCTCTTTTCACTGTCGCAGATACTCAGAATGTGTTTGAGCCACTTGAGTCTCACACATGTCTACAATATATGGACACCTGGCCATGAGCGCGTTGGGCATTTCATTCGTCCACCAACGGTCTCCCCCCTACCCTTTGAGGAAGGCTTTACAACAAGATTTCCCTCCCTCAGACACAGCCAATGCATCCTTATAACCCAGGCTGGGTGTCATTCAAGCAACAGAGGTCGTCAGAATGCACAGGGGAATCGAATATGTCCAAACTGGAACACACACACCCACGCGTATTAAATGATTATTTCACTCTTGTGCTCCAAATGCTGATCAGAACGCAGGTCAAAATGTGTGTGTGTGTGTGTGTGTGTGTGCGCAGCTAGCTTCTCAATTCTGCTGGATGATGAAGTCTCAGAAGGCTGCGCTTGTATTGAGTTTCTTAAAACAATCCCTCTGTTTGGGGAATTGGGGGTCACTAAGGTCCAGGAGTTGTAGAGAGGTGAGCAAACTACACATTTCTAGGCCAGGTTATTAGTTCTTCTGTGCAGAAGCCATGACCCTTGATCTCTCCTCTGGAGCTTGCATGAATTTTCCAAGAGCAAGTAGGGAAGTGACCCTGAAAATGCGCCTCAGCTGTCCAGGCTCATATATACACACACGCAGTGCAGCCTCTTACTACCACAAACATAGCAACTGATGCTCATAAATCTCCCACAGTGCAGCAGGGGGAATTCAAGCATTATTCTGGTACTTGCCACACATGGATCTACAAGACCTCTCCAGTTACAGCAGAAGAGGCTAGTGAGGTTGAGTTTTAGTGGAGTTCGATGGGCTTAATGCCAGGGCTTTGAATGCTGTGCCACTGTGCCAGTGCCTGCTTATCTGCTTCATCTGTGTATTGTGAGGACAGTGTTGACTTGTAAGTGGAGTGAGGACTATGTGTACGCCAAGGGAACTTCACATCGTGTAAATTCTCCTGTTAGCACCATGACTGGGCGGAAAAGCTGGAAAATTGATCACCGAACACTAAACGCAGTCCCGAATGTATCAGTATTGTTTTGTATTACAGTACCATAAAGGGAAACATATGTTTAGTGATCAAACCTGAGTGATTTAATCTGTGGAGCAACAAGGTTTTATGTGTAAACTGAAGGAGAGAGGAGTAAAACTGTCAGTTTTGGTCCACATCTGTATAAAACAGATGTTACAGATGCATATTGTAATTAGAGAAAGAGGAGAAAAGGAAGGAGTTTAATAGACAGGGACTGAGTGTCATAATAAAACGTTACACTTTGTTCCAACACCACAATGTTCAATACATAAATAATCTTTTATAACTGTGTCCCATGTCTTTACAGATCTCTGAGTGTGTATGTGGGTATCTAAAAGCTAGGCCTGGTCTATGTAGCTTTAAAAAGCTGTCCATTGGTGCTGGGGTGGAAAAAGAGCCTATAAAATGGGTTACAGAGAAAAATAATAATAGTTAAATAAGCCCCTTTATAACCAGCCATGTCACTTACATTAAACCTCGACCAGAGAGCAGAAGTTAGGGATTAAAGTCACTTTTGGTCAACTGCTATTGTGCTTCTGGACAAATCATGAAAGAACACCATTTGTCCATCTCCCTCTGCACCACAATGTTCAATACATAAATTATTTTTTATAACTGTGTCCCATGTCTTTAAAGATCTCTAAGTGTGTATGTGGGTATTTAAAGGCTAGGCATGGTCTATGTTGCTTTAAAAAGCTGTCCATTGGGTGCTTAGGTGGTAGAGAAGTCCATTAAGCTTGGGTCGTGAACCAGAAAAATAATAATAGTTAAATAAACAAATTTTAACAGCCACATAAACCAGAAATTAACTTGTCCATGTGCGCCCCCATGTGGAGGCTTTATGCTACATCTTGTAAACCACACTGGGACCAGATTGCCACCATTTATTAATTAAGTATATTTCATTTTGTGTTTAATTTTGATGCATTGTTTGTGTTGCCTGGGTTGTAGTAAAAATCATGGACAAATGTCAAGTGGGTTGCTTGAAAAAAGTTAAATAACCCTGCGCTAACCTATTGCTACTGGGACCAGGATCAAAGCTGTCAAGATCTCTCTTTTTTTAGGCTGACGACCTTACATACTTGACTAAATAAGTACTGAAGGACTGAATAAACTTGCTTTATTGGAGTATTTGTAGGATGGTTAAACGCCATCGCAAATTTAACCGTACTGAACAAAGCACCAAGGAAATGGCTTGTGCTGGTCAGTATCCGAGTACCGTGTAACTGCGGGAATGGAGGGATTGTGTACTGGGAAGGCCTGGAAGGACTGGAATCTGTCATCCAATGGCTGATCAGCAGGGTAGTGATGGTGCACAGATGGAAAGATCAATAACTTATTCCTTCTGATTCCTTTTATTATTCCTCGACCACCAAACATTTGGTGCTGTGCATTCAGATTCACCAGTACTGCCATTCCAGTCAGTGTTTGCATTGTTCCAGAATCTGATGAGGATAGGATTTACATTAATTTAGCCTCCACTTATCATTCACCTCAGGAGTTCTTGTGCTGATATTCCTTTCAGAGTCTTATTTTTTCTTCAATAGTCTTATTTTAAATGGCTGAGCTGTTGTTGCCTCTGAAGGATTCCAGAGTTTTAAGAAATTGGCGTCACTGATAGACATTTGTGAGGAAAGAAGTTACCTCCTGCTTTGAAGACCTTTGACCTTGAGGCGTTAAGACCCAAGAGCAAGTGGGATTTGTTGCAGACAAAGCTGGGTATAAGTTCAAGACCCTGTTTTGTTAGTCTCAGAAGCCCCACCTTTATAGCCAGCCATCTCATTTACATGAAACCTCGACCAGAGAGCAGAAGTTAGGGATTAAAGTCGCGTTTCTTGAACTGCTATTGTGCTTCTGGACAAATCATGAAAGAACACCATTTGTCTGTCTCCCTCTGCTTCTTCTTCTTACTCTTTGTGCGCTTTTCTCTTGTTTTCCATCTCATGCTAATGTCTCTGACATTCAAACATCTGTTTTCCTCACTAAAGTTAATTTATCTCTGGATAATTAACCAAGTTCCTGTCAAATCCCACAGAGTGTCTGGCGCGATGTAATGATCTAGCGGTTAGGTGTATGGAAGTTCGAGGGTTCAACTATCCATCCAAAAGGAATTAAGTTTTAATATTATGTTGGAAAAGGTACGATTGATATTTTAGGTGTTAAATATAACAGGTTATTGCTTTTTCCTATTTCGAAGCCAAAGGAGTGATTGCTCGCTCAAGTGATTTTCTAGAAGTGTGGTTATCTGATGGTTTCAAAACAGAGAGGAGGAAATTTAAGGAGCACTGTTTTATCCATTAGTAAACCTAAATAGATGTGGACCTTTTGTTCCAAACCTGAATGAAGGAGCAGGCATCAGTCCAGATTCATGTCCCTTCCATAACTTCCACAGCAAAGAGCACTGAGTTCATGTGATTATCACCATAGCAAATGTTTGGATGCCTCTATGTGAAATCAAATCTATTTGGTTTGTGGTCTGGACCAAACTCCATTATTCATTCATTATAAACATATTTAGTTTATCAGTAAAACGTAAGTGCCTTATATCATCTACCAATCAAATGAAGTTGGAAATGTAGATGGGAAGCACTTTTGCCTTACAGCAAGAAGGTCCTGGGTTTGATCCCCAGGTCTGAGTCTGGGTTCCTTCTGTGTGGGGTTTACATGTTCACCCCATGTCTGCATGGGTTTCCTCTGGGAGCTCTGTTTACCTCCCACAGTCCAAAGACGTCCAAGTGAGGTGAACTGGAGATACAAAATTGTCTCTGACATTAAACTTGAACTGGTGAATCTTGTGTAACTGCCTGTCCTGTCATGAATGTAACCAAAGTGTGTAAAACATGATGTTAAAATCCTACAAACAATAATAAATAAATAAACCATGTTAAGATCATTGCAGTGCAGAGAATGGATTCACCACCCAGATAACATGTGGTCAGTATAGTAATCCCTGTCCAATAATGGATGGGGTACAGGGGGCCACAAAGTGTACAGAGCAACAGATGGGCTACATTTAGTCATTGTATATCTGCAAAGTTTGCTACAGGTTTTCGCTCGGGTCGACCGTTCACACCTTTGTTACTTGACCAGTTGAGAAGAAACCCATTCAAGAGAGAAATGGAGGAGCTTCTTGCACTGGGTTTCCTCTAGCTGTACTGCGGGCAGCTTTATGCCACAGTCATGGACTGATTCATGGTAAACCAAGCTTTAACGATCTGCCAGTGTTATTTGTGCCCGACATTAAATGAGCGGCAGTGCTGTGGTCGGATTTCACTCTCTCCACCCCCGTGTGAAGGCATTTAATTCTCCACGTTTGACTGTACCGTGGTAGGACTGCAGTTTTCCTGGGCTCAAAGAGTTGCTCTTTTCTTCAGAATGTGGAACACATTACTGGCTTTATGGATCCCAGTAACATACCAATCTAGCCGAGTGCAGAGTGGCAGTAAAGTGTGGTGAACATGAGTGTGTTTTTTTTGCTGTTTAATGATGATGGGTTAGGATCACATGACTGGACTGCAGCTTTAATGAAGTGATCTTGTATACAGCACATGCTGTTCATGAGAGGATTACACACATGGTATTGATGTGTTCATGATTCTAACTAGAACCTTGCAAGAACACTACATTCAGATGGACATTCTTGACTTCTGCCAAAAGAGTTTTTTTTACATTTACGGTTTTGGCATTTTAGCAGACGGATTTATCCAGTGCAGTGACAGTATGCAGTCTGAGCAACTGAGGGTTAAGGGCCTTGCTCAAGGGCCCAACAGCGTCAACCTTGCAAAACCTTGCGGCCTTATGATTACTAGTTCAGTACCTTAACCACTAGGCTACAACTGCCCAGGTATTGACGTGCACCTTGCTGGTTTGTTTGTGGGCCAAGGTTTTTTCACACATTACTGGAAAGGTCGTGTCTCCAATCACATCCTACATACCAAATAGTATTAAATATAGGAACAAGCCTAGCACTCGGGTGGCACAGCAGTCTAATACACTAGCTCACCACAGCACAGAGTACGAGCTCTGCTTAATAGACACAACCGGCTATGTCTGAGGGAGGGTGTGGTTTCCCCATAATGCTGCTGTAATAGCGACCTTTGCTGTCTGGTTGATATAACTAAGATACATATACAGTGTATCACAAAAGTGAGTACACCCCTCACATTTCTGCAGATATTTAAGTATATCTTTTCATGGGACAACACTGACAAAATGACACTTTGACACAATGAAAAGTAGTCTGTGTGCAGCTTATATAACAGTGTAAATTTATTCTTCCCTCAAAATAACTCAATATACAGCCATTCATGTCTAAACCACCGGCAACAAAAGTGAGTACACCCCTAAGAGACTACACCCCTAAATGTCCAAATTGAGCACTGCTTGTCATTTTCCCTCCAAAATGTCATGTGATTTGTTAGTGTTACTAGGTCTCAGGTGTGCATAGGGAGCAGGTGTGTTCAATTTAGTAGTACAGCTCTCACACTCTCTCATACTGGTCACTGAAAGTTCCAACATGGCACCTCATGGCAAAGAACTCTCTGAGGATCTTAAAAGACGAATTGTTGCGCTACATGAAGATGGCCAAGGCTACAAGAGGATTGCCAACACCCTGAAACTAAGCTGCAGCACAGTGGCCAAGATCATCCAGCGTTTTAAAAGAGCAGGGTCCACTCAGAACAGACCTCGCGTTGGTCGTCCAAAGAAGCTGAGTGCACGTGCTCAGCGTCACATCCAACTGCTGTCTTTGAAAGATAGGCGCAGGAGTGCTGTCAGCTTTGCTGCAGAGATTGAAAAGGTGGGGGGTCAGCCTGTCAGTGCTCAGACCATACGCCGCACACTACATCAAATTGGTCTGCATGGCTGTCACCCCAGAAGGAAGCCTCTTCTGAAGTCTCTACACAAGAAAGCCCGCAAACAGTTAGCTGAAGACATGTCAACAAAGGACATGGATTACTGGAACCATGTCCTATGGTCTGATGAGACCAAGATTAATTTGTTTGGTTCAGATGGTCTCAAGCATGTGTGGCGGCAATCAGGTGAGGAGTACAAAGATAAGTGCGTCATGCCTACAGTCAAGCATGGTGGTGGGAATGCCATGGTCTGGGGCTGCATGAGTGCAGCAGGTGTTGGGGAGTTACATTTCATTGAGGGACACATGAACTCCAATATGTACTGTGAAATACTGAAGCAGAGCATGATCCCCTCCCTCCGGAAACTGGGTCGCAGGGCAGTGTTCCAGCATGATAATGACCCCAAACACACCTCTAAGACGACCACTGCTTTATTGAAGAGGCTGAGGGTAAAGGTGATGGACTGGCCAAGCATGTCTCCAGACCTAAACCCAATAGAACATCTTTGGCGCATCCTCAAGCGGAAGGTGGAGGAGCGCAAAGTCTCGAATATCCGCCAGCTCCGTGATGTCGTCATGGAGGAGTGGAAAAGCATTCCAGTGGCAACCTGTGAAGCTCTGGTAAACTCCATGCCCAGGAGAGTTAAGGCAGTTCTGGGAAATAATGGTGGCCACAAAAAATATTGACACTTCAGGAACTTTCACTAAGGGGTGTACTCACTTTTGTTGCCGGTGGTTTAGACATTAATGGCTGTATATTGAGTTATTTTGAGGGAAGAATAAATTTACACTGTTATATAAGCTGCACACAGACTACTTTTCATTGTGTCAAAGTGTCATTTTGTCAGTGTTGTCCCATGAAAATATATACTTAAATATCTGCAGAAATGTGAGGGGTGTACTCACTTTTGTGATACACTGTAAGGCGTAGTGTTCTGTACGCGTTACGGCTCTCTGTGATAATCCACCACTAGCCGTGGCCTGCCCGCATTTGGCATTTCCTTATGATAATGTGGATTCTATCCATCTCCCAATAATAATGTAGATCGATGAAGTAATTGTGCTTAGTTAGCTCAGTGTCTAGGGTTCCTAGTATAGGCTTTGCATCCACCTCAACCCTGACCTAGTCAAGGCAAACTGTCAGGCTTCCAGAAAACTCCAGAATACTAATATGGGCTTTGCCAAGATTTCTACCATGTCTGTCATGGATTTTCACAATTTATACATCAAATTATACATCATTATTTTACACAGTTTACACTACCAAGCATTCTGGGAAAATACACTACATGGCCAAAAGTATGTGGACACCAGATCATGAGTTGGCCTCATCTTTGCGACTGTAACAGCCTTCAATCTTCTCTGAAGGCTTGTCACTAGGTTTTAAAAGTTAAAGTTAAAACAGCATCTGTAAGTTCAGGTACTGGTGTTGGACAAGAAGGTCTAACTTACAGTTGACATTCTAATTCATCCCAAAGGTGTTCAACAGGGTGTTCAAAATGAAGCAAAATAATAAATTGTTTTATATGACACATCATTAAAGTTGCTACTGAAGCACCCAATGTCAGTGATTGCAAGGGGCATCCACACACCTTTAGTCACACATTCTAGCTACAGACAGTAGTCCGTTTGCCTGTTTTTGACTATTTATAGCGGTGTGGAAATCATTGACCTGGGTCATGTATTTAGGAATGTGGAAAATGGGACAGGACAAGAAGCTTCTCACATCTAAAGTTTACCTCCTGAACCTCCCACACTTTCCCTTCCTGTACAGACTTTTTCCTATTCTTCCTGTTTTGCAGCCCTAACCATATGTCATCCCTTTTTATAGTGCATGTTCGCAGAATCTAGGCTAACACATGGGCGCGTGTGTTTTATGGAAAGCCTCTTCGAACAGGACATTTCTGGATTTCAAGAAATCTACTCAGCTGCATTGTAGCAGGCTGTATACTTAATAGTAGGTCAAAATGTGGGTTAGTATGTGATTTGGGTCATTCATCTTCAGTAAGGTCCTTATCTTGGACAGAGTTGAATTGGGTCCAAAACATACAATATACACAAGGCGGGTCACTAGTCTATTGTAGAGCATCACCCACCCACCCAATTACTTCCTTATTTTGTTGGCTATGCAATGCAACTGTTCCATCTAATGATTTCCACAAACTACTGACCTTACCATCATGGATCCAACACTGTACTTAGTGGTTGGCAGCATATCATTGTGTCTCGGAGGCATGAAATATAATGAAAGTTGACTTTTCAGACAATATTGTGTTTTTCATTGAGAAAAAATGCTGTGTAATGTAGGCGTGCAGTGACATTGCAGACTTTTAAAAGTGCATTGCAGCCATCCTTGGTTTTAAGTCCACATCAAAATAAGATAGTGAAATAGGGTTCGTTCAAAAAACTAGTGAGCTGCCTTGCTGCCCTGTCAGCACCATGTCTTTGAATGTGCTTCACAGTCGCCTAAACACTTATTTTTGAGAGCCTCAACCTTGTTAAAACTAGTACTTGCCCCTGCTATAAGTGGGAACCTTTGAAAGATGATGGACGAGGATGATGTAGCTGGTGTAATTTGGTGCAATCAGCCGCTTCATGCTGTTGCTAATGTGCAGCGACCCCATCACTCTCCTCGCTCAGTGAGACCAGACTGAAGTGATTTACTGGGCTGTGCTGTTTTTGAGCCTGTGCCAGTACACTGCTCAAACTCTGTATATTATCAGCGGTGAGAGACAGAGAGTTCCTGGAGTTCGTTTTTTTTTACTTTCACTTTTTCATAATCTGGTTCTTCCATCATTCATGATGCTCCTGACTGGTTCAGTTTGACTATGGCATCTGACTTGTGACATCTGACCAGTAGCTTGTTGGAGATCTCGTTCCAATACCACAGCTGTTAATATGATGAGGGTCCTTCTTTGCGACTGTAACAGCCTCTTATCTTCTAGGAAGGCGTTCCACAAGATTTTGGAGATGGCTCTGTGCAGGCCACCAGACTTCAGTCAAAGCATGTCTTTATGAACCTTGCTTTGTTCAGAGTTATACAGAAAAGGGCATTCCACAGGCTGTTGCTCCAACGTTAGAGGACTCATTTGTTTATATGATTCATTATATGCACCCGTTAGCAAATGGATGCCACAAACACATGGCTTCTTGCATACTTTTGGCTACATTTCTGGAGTAAATATCTACCAGGTTCTGGTTCTGGCTAGAACTGAAGTCCTACACCTGCAATTTTCCCTCTTTAGTTTATTTGAGGTCTGGACTTGGTCAGCTGGAATCTGAATAAACCAGTTAGAAAGGCATGTAAACAGCAATCGGGCAAATGTGACATCATGCCGTTTTGCCAAAAAGAGCTGTCTGTTCTGAGACTAAGCAGGAGGTTTCTCGTTTTCTGTTCTTTCAGCTCTCGCGTTTGAAACTGAACTCGCACTGCGTAAAGCTTCTAACATGCTTCAGAACGGGCACAATGACTGCATTTGTTGGGGACACTTGGTGGGTTGTGTTTGTACTATGCAATGTGTGAAGGTTCCCAAACAGAACTCCTAACCACAGTGTTTTTTGTTTAGAAATCACATGGTCAGTTGCATCGCTGCATGAAGTTGCTTGTTGCTTTGTTGGCCTGCTTTTTCCCGCACTTTAGCAAAAACAGCAGCATGGTTTTTGTGTAGCATAGTCTTATGATTGCGTCCTAGGAGGGTATATTTGGCTGACACATGCTCCCATGCTCCCTGCGATGCATGCACAGTCCATGACCCTTTCTTATTCGCCCATACTTTGGTGAATTCACGCATGAAGCCTGTCTTACGCGGCGTAGACTTCACCTCCTTGTTTAGTCCAGTATTTACCAACCCAACAGACTAGTTGCTGATCTTGTCTGCTGCAGGCCTGCTAGGGGGCGCCCAGGTGACCAGGAGCAGAGCTGAGATTTGAACTCGGAGATTGTTAACGGAATATCCCACCGCACCACCTGGGCACCCCTAGTTCTTTGTATTTTCTATCTTTATTAGAAGCCGACAGTTTTACCTTGGCAGCCTTATTTGGAACAAGTTTGAACTGGTAAAATGTGGTGATGTTCAAATAAACAGGCCACACGGGTGGTGCCTTGGTAAAATATCTGGGGTTCAAATCTTAGTGTTATCAGTCAGTCGGGCTTCTACACAGACTCAATTCCCTTTATTGTTGGGAGGTGCACTTGTCAGTGCACTCTGAGTGCTGGTCCCAAGCCCAGATAAAATAAAGCGGGTTGCATCAGGAAAGGCATCTAGTGTAAAACTGTGCCAAGACAGGTATGCTAACCAGAATGATCCTGGACATAATGCCAATCCATTGCAGGACCTTGACCCCTTTCTGCATCCTAAATAGACACCCCCCCTCAAACATAGCCAATCTTGTCTGAATGTAGATGCCTGACACCACTGTGGATTCAAACCGTGTATTTCAGTGGTAGTTTACCACTGTGCCACCCAAGTGCCCATTTATTTACCTTTCTAATAAATAAGACTTTACTTAAGGTAAAAATACGAAGGTTTGTTGTACTTGCACAGTTAAAAATGATCAAATAAATAATGAAAACTGCTCTAGATGGCGCTGTTCCAAAATCCACTCTAATTCCAAAAAATTGTTTGAATTAAATGATGTATTTTATTTGCATTATGTACAAATTAAAAAATCGACAACTGCAATTGAGGAACATTTATAAATCTAAGGACAAATATAGTGTTTTTTTGCATTATTGCCCAACTCTGGTTTAAATTTGTGCAGTTTGTTGATTTCTGTATTATGCCTGTATATAAACTTTGCCTGCTGTTATTACGATCAGTTGATGTGTGCTGTAGTGACGTCCTTTACCAATGCTGCCCTTCATACAGTATCTCAGATCTGTCTTCACAGTACACGATCGTGCTTGTGGGAGGATTTGGAACATGAGAAAGTTGCCTGTCCCACAGTCATCGCACAGCCAGACCATGACTTTCTAAAACTTCTTTGATTACACTGTCTCAAGCCATGAGAAACCGCAAAAGAAACTTTGGGTTTGACAATAAAAAAAAAAAAAATTTGATCTGACATGAGACTTGGAGAAAGCACAAGCAGTCAGAAAGTAAAAGAACAAACGGCTTCAGAAATGCTTTTCATTCACCAACGATTTTCAGACGTCCATGGCTGCTCTTGCTGCTCTCTGATGTTCCTGCTTTGTACATGTGTAGAACGTCTATCAGTGAAAGTCTTTTAGCTTTTTAGAGAAAGCATATATTTCTGCTTTATAAATAATAAATGTCTGTAAGTTCTCATCCATCTTTCAGCTTTCTCACAAGCGTCCCTCAATCCTTAAAGTCAGGCTCTTCTGCACTTCTCATGTATACCGCAGAATTATTTACCTCATTTTGTTCTTTCTCACAGGAAGGGAAACTGCGCACACAGACTGGGTTTGAGTTTGGATTTTGTTTTCCATTAAGCTGACTTCTTTTCTTTTAGTGCTTGAGTTTTCCACTGCCTCGTTGGCTTTGTGAAGCAGGATGGCACAGAGACAGATCTTTCAGTTTGGATTTCCTCACGTGTCTGATTCTAAACTTGAATCGGCCTTGTAGCTGTCTGATTCTGACTTTGAGCTCATTTGCCGCTGCTTTTCTTCAGCTGCTGTTTAATCGGGTTGGCTGCATTTCCAAACCTATTTAGTAAAATACTGATAAAGGAAACACGGTCAAGATACTGTTAGCACAATTGTAGAAAAGTGAGGAACATTTTTATTTGTCATATATACATATACAGGTGTACAGTACAGTGAAATGCTTTTCCCACATATCCCAGTTTGTTTTGAAGCTGGGGTCAGAGCGCAGGGTCAGGAATCGAAAATCTTCCTATTGATAGCCCAAAGCTCTACCCACTAGACTACAACTGTCCACTTGTTCTTAATAGAATAGAATTGAATAGAATAGAATGCTTTTATTTGTCAAATATACATATACAGGTGTACAGTACAATGAAATTCTTTCTTTGCATATCCCAGCTTGTTTGGAAGCTGGGGTCAAAGCGCAGGGTCAGCCATTGTACGGCGCCCCTGGAGCAGACAGGGTTAAGAACCTTGCTCAAGGGCCCAACTCTCAACCTTTCAATTGATAGACCACATCTCTACCGACTAGGCTACCACTGTCCCTAAACACAACTTCCCATACCGGGAGTCAAACCCGGGCCACCTAAGTAAAAAACAGGAATACTAACTGATAGTGGAACTACTAATGGAAGTGTTGATGAAAATAACAAAAGAAGCTCTCTAGAATGTGAGAGAAAACTGTTAAATTACTCTAGAAGAATTAATAGATAATCAATTACTACTTAGAAAATGTAGATCCAGTAGTCATGTTCCAGTATTTTAAGAATACTGGATCTACATTTTCCAAGTAGTAATTGATTATGTAATAATACATCTAGTGTAATTTACCATAGCACTGTCACCTCACAGCAAGAAGGTTCTGGGTTCGATCCCAATGTGGGGCGGTCCGAGTCCTTTTTGTGCAGAGTTTGCATGTTCTCCCCGTGTCTGCGTGGGTTTCCTCCGGGAGTTCCGGTGTCCTCCCACAGTCCAAAAACATGCAGTCAGGTTAATTGGAGATGCTGAATTGCCCTATAGGTGAATGGGTTTGTGTATGTGTGTCTGCCCTGCGATGGACTGGTGCCCCGTCCTGGGTGTTACTGTGTGGTTGCGCCCATTGAAAAGCTGGGATAGGCTCCAGCACCCCTCCCCCGTGACCCTGATTGGATAAGCGGTTAAGTGAGTGAGTGAGTGAGTGAGTGAGTGAGTGAGTGAGTGAGTGAGTGAGTGAGTGAGTGAGTGAGTGAGTGAGTGAGTGAGTGTAATTTACCATCTTTCTCTCACAAGGGCTGCTTGGTTAATAGGTCAGAAAGCAAGCAGTGAATATAAATAGCAATTTAAGAACACAAATACGCTCTTAAGTAAATACCTTAACAACTATGGCTATTTCTGTTATTAACCTTGTTATGTTTGCAGCCAGTCAGGAAGTGTACTTTGCTTTGGAATAAACTGGAACACATGCACATATATAGGGGCTGAAGATGCAGTGTAATTGGTATAAGAGGAAATTGATCAAAACATAAGCAGTTTAGGTTTTAAAGTCCAATATATCTCATTTAAATCAGTTCTGCAGACTAAAACAATTCTACATCAATGTGAAAGTCTTTAGAAGACCATGTAGTTGTAGTGATCACTACTAAAGTTGGTGCAACCAATTATTAATGCAGTTACTTTTTTACATAGGTGATATACAATAACAGAGGCAGTCAGACAGGGTGCAGTTCCTTCCATCACACAGCTCTAATGATGGAACATAGACGAGAACAAACGTTTGATATCTATGAAAGATCGATTTGAAGATCTGATCAAAGACAGAGCTGAGTCAACACTGCTGAATGTATGGAATGTGTTTGTGCTGGAAAACGCTCCTGTCCTCTGAGGGAACAGATGGACACCATATTTTAAAAATAAGCTCCACGCAGGCCTCCATCTAATGACTTTTACCGTCTTCTCTTTCTCTGTACAGATGAAGCTATGGAACAAGTACAAGGTGACCAGTATTCCCTCATTGGTGTTTGTGGATGTAACTACAGGGAAAGTGGTGTGCCGGAACGGCTTGCTTGTTGTGAAAGACGACCCTAAAGGTGAGTGCCACCCACACCAGGACTGTAAATAAAATGCAAAGAATTGGACACCCTTTCATTTCATTAAAAGACCAGTGTGCTGTGACTTTTTTTATTCAGTGACCCTATTTTAAAGGCTCAGATTGTTAGAAAAACAATGTTTTCATATTTAATTATAAACCAGTGGGGATATTTGGGGATATTTGCACAAGTGGTGGAAGATTCACAGGGGGCACAGCGTGACTCTCCGTATGTAATTCTGCTCCTTACTAGAAATAATAATAAGTGATTACTGGTCAATTGTTGGCATTAAATGAATCTTAGGCAAGTGAATAGTTTACATTTATCAGCCTAGAACCCCATAAAGATGATTTAGCTTTAATTATCCCATCAGCCATGTCAAGAATGATCATAATGGGCTGCTTGGTGGCGCAATGATAAAACACGCTAACCCACCAGTGCTGAGATCTTGGAGCTCTTAAGTCTTCAGCTATCAGCTGGCCGGGCACCTACACAGACGATTGACTGTGTGTCTGTAGGGGGCGGGAAAGTGGCTGGACAGGAATCTCTCATAACTGCTGCAAATGCTGAGTGGTTGACGGGGGATAATGGAGATCAGTGCGTGATGCGGATTTCCATTTTAACTCTCTTTGTTCAGGTGAAAGAAGCACACATGTCGGGGCTGCACACATGTCAAAGGGGGGTGTGTTAGCTAGGGCACTCCTTGGTCAGGTGTAGAGGTCGACATATGATCAAATAATTGGATTGGGAGAAAAATTTAAAAAAGACTGAAAGATAATAATGAGTTGTTTGCTGATGACTCTCTGAATTCCGGAACTTAATAAATGATCTGACTCTTCAGACCTCATGCTGCCACTTAACACCCATGGGCTTTCCTATACAACTGACTGAGGATCTAAATATGAAAGGCTATAAATAGATATCTCACAACCATACAGCTTTATAGCTCACTATTTCCAGTGTCACTTTAGAGGCCGCTCAGGTGGCGCAGCGGTAAAACATGCTAGCACACCAGAGCTGACATTTCGAACTCGTCATTTCGAATCTCAGCTCAGCCATCCGGCTGGGCTGGGCGGCTACACGAACAACTATTGGCTGTTGTTCATACAGGGTGGGAGTCGGAGCCAGAACCTCATAACTGATGCAATTACGACCTCTGCTGGCTGGTTGATGGCGCCTGCACAGAGTCGAGCGATAATGCATTGATGTCGCTCCGTACACAAAGCTGATCCTCATATGAACTCGTCTCGTGTAGGTGAAAAGATGTGGTCGGCTACTGCACACGCGTCGGAGGGGGAGTGTGTCAGTCTCGCTCTCCTCAATCAGGAGTGGAGATCAGCATAGGTAGAGAGGAAGCGTAATGCAATCTGGTAATTGGATACGACTAGATTGGGAGGAAAATTGGGAAATTGCAGGACCAATAAAAGAACTGCTGGGGAATGTTGATGGGTTCCTTCCGTGATATCCGAAGATAAATGATTTCATTCTGTTCTGAAAGTTCTGACATTGTCTTTTCTACTATGAAAAAGATAAAGTACGACTGTTCCTCTATAAACCCTAAAAAACAGCTTTCAGCTGTCAATATTTCTACATCCTGCTCTAAAATTACTCATCTGTCAGTGGATTTATTAGGACTCGTTTGGCATGTGTGAAACTCCCCCTGTGAAAAAAGCCTATCCCATGAGCTGAATGACAGATTCCTGGCTGGTCTGATAAACCCAGGCACTGGCAGTAGCCGTACTCATACTGAATGATCCTGCTGACTCATTAGTGCACTTTTTCAGAGGTGCTGGACCAGTAATGAGACTAGATGAGCCAGGACGAGACGAGCCGCTTCTCAGTATGGCAGATTTCTCCCTCGTCTTCACCAGGCTGCTGGATTGGAGTGTGTTTGTGTGTTTGAGCTGGAGCTGGGGGGAGTGGATGGGTAAAAGTTGGAGCAGATAAGTGTTTACCTGACGTCTGTGTGCATAAAGAAAGTGCGGGCATGTTTCAGATTGCATTACTCTCTCTCTGTGTATGTGTGTGTGTGTGTGTGTGTGTGTGTGTGTGTGTGTGTGTGTGTGTGTGTGTGTGTGTGTGTGTGTGCGCAGTCATGCTGCAACCAGTATAAGGATTAGTAAGAATATATTGACAGGACGTGTGTAAACGTTTCTATATGCAGTAGCTGGAGTGATGGGAGTGGTTTAGTAATGCTGGATTGTCAAGGGTTTAGTTTAGATTATATAAGAGTAAAGGGTGGGTGTTTGCGTCTGGCTGGCGTATGCAAATCAGCTGTTTAGGGCAGACGTAAACGTTGGTTCATCAGTATAATAACCTAGTCTTTAAAGTCTAGTCTTTACATTACATCTTGTAAACCACAGTGGGACCAGATTGCCACCATTTCTATTAATGAAGTATATATCGTTTTGTGTTTTGTTTTGATGCATTGTTTGTGTTGCCTGGGTTACGGTAAAAATCATGGACAAAATGTGGACTTGAAAAAAAGTTCAAAGTCCACCACCTCAAGAACCCATTTTAAGTCACAGCGCTGCCACTCTTCTGGTTGGATGCTCAACAGATCTCCTTGCTGCTGCAGCAGCACCTCCTACTGTCTGGTTAAGATGCTGACACAAGCAGCGAAGGAATACAGAAGGCATAGTGTATTCCTCTATACAGTATATTTATGCAAAGCCAGCATTTCTTAACCTTTTTCCTACTTAACCCACCTGTGATTAAATTTTGCAAGCTCACCGGTGATGAGATTCTGAGCTCTCCGAGTTCGAATCTCGGCTTTACTACTGTTTGGCTGGTTGCCCCTAGTGGGCACGATTGTCTGTGTTGGCTACTGGTCTGTGTGGTGGGAAAACACCAGAGTAGAGGTGGGTGGGGTCTTCAACGCTGTATAAGAACCCTGGTTAGTAGCCTGAGGAGTCTGTACAGAAGTGGGGGAATGCAGAGATAAGTGCATGACTCTACATGTGTGAGACTGGCCTCAAGCACGAATCTACTGGAGCGGGAGCGTATGGCAGGCAAAAACACCCTCCTGGGATATGATCAGGGTCCCCACCAGTGGAAGACTAATTGGCTGTGCTAGGTTGGGAGATAAAGGGAGAAAATGCATAAATGAAATAGCAAAATGAATGCTTTAATGATTATCATGTAGAACAGTACCATATAATCAAAGTGTAGATTATTTTTAAAGTCCACTAGCAATCCTTTAGAGCTAAATATGCTAATCATATAGATTACCCAGTATCTTAAAGCTCTTCTCAACATAAGTTACTGTAACAAGGTCGACAGATCTACCTTTATATAGCATGAAGCAAAATGTCTGATTTACTCTGGTACAGAGTTAAACATAATCAATTGTGACCAGTTTGCTTTTCCAGCATCTCCACAAAAATGCTTAATAGATTCCTTTATAACAGTTTAAACATGCAGTTGTTTCTTTGCTTGTGCTTTAAATTAGTTCAACACAAAACAGTTTCTTCATTTGTCAAGCTTTACAAAGTCTGTAACAGATGATCTGAGCAGATGATCCGAATTAAGAAGAGATGCGGATATCACTCACACTTCAGCAGCACAGAGAGTGACTCATGCCCAAATCCAGTAAACGAAATTCCATAGCCAGAGCACAGGGTGTCGAATGTGCAGTCGGATTTCAAGTTTGTGTCCCTATGATGCTGAAATGTGTGTCGTATCTGCATATGTGTTCATAATTTAAATCAATCGACTGATGTTGGAAATTAATTTAGTTGAAATATTAAACCAACTTTGTGAATGAAACATTAAATCCTTAATTAATTAATTAAAATGGTTATTGATGAATCCTTATTTTTTCATTTAAAAAAAAGTATTTCTGAAGTGAGACGATGTTTTATTAACCAGCAGTTTACCAACAGTAACCGTCCAAATATGTACAAACAATTTTACTACCACACGTATATAATATAAGTGCAATGCCGAAATGCTCTAACTCAGGGTTTTTAAAACTTTTTTTCTAGTAACCCACATTTTGTCTGGGATTTTTACCGTGACCCAGGCAACACAAACAAAACACAAAACGAAATATACATAATTAATAAAATTAATAAAAATGGTGCCAATCCGGTCCCACTGTGGTTCACAAGATTACCGTAAAGCCTCCACAAGAGGTGTTTGTGTACAGGTTCATTTTGTATTTATGTGCCTGTTAAAATTTGTTCATTTAATTATTATATTTCTTGGCTCGCGACCCACCCAAGGGTTGTGGCCAAGGGTTTGAAAAGTCTGGCTCTGACTGATTTAATAAGTACAAATTCAGTCTATAAGTCTTGTTGCTATTTTGTGGAGTGATGTTGGAGGTGTAGCACAACTTCAAATTGTCAAATTGCTAACAATGCAACCAAACGCTTCTTGTTTTGGAACAAGAACAGAAGCTATGATGTTATAAATGAATTATATTAAAAAAATCATATGCTTTCAACTTCAACAATGCTTTCAACAATGCAGCAACAGTTTAGGGAAGGTTCATTCCTGAACCACCAAGCTCTATAAAGACATGAAGAAAAGCTTGGTTTAAAAAGTCTTGTGAGAAAAGAGCAGCTGTTGTTATAGACACTCTGTTTTAATAGCATTTCTTTTTGAAATTAGATGTCCAACAAGCTCATGGTCAGGTGTCGATTGGACACATGAACTTTTATTACAGTATTACTATTACATAGACAGTCAATGCGAGTTTGTGCTGGTGTGTTATTTAGACTCTTGTTTTCTGCCTCCTAGGTCTGGAGTTCCCGTGGGGACCGAAGCCCTTTGCGGAGGTGGTGGCCGGACCCCTGCTCAGCAACGATAGGCAGACGACGGACAGTACTGCCCTGGAGGGCTCATATGTGGGCGTGTACTTCTCAGCACACTGGGTAAGAGACTCTTGTGCATTTTGTAGACACTTGTAATGACCTTCCTATCTAAAAATTCAGTGCACTGGTTACGTTTTGATTAGCCCTGTCCGACAAAGAAGGACTCCACTTCATGTACTAACCTTAAATAGCTTTAAATTGGGAATGGGGAATGGTGCGGATCAGCAAGCTGGGTAGCAGTCGTGAGTCATGGACACGAGCCGCTGGGTGAGCAAACCTGTTGATAAACATTGCAGTGCCAACATCTGGGACCGCTAGTGCAAAATGATTCCAACTGCCGTTTAACGTTCTTCACCCTTAAAGAAGCTTGGAGAGCAAACAGGCCATTTGGTGTAATGGCTTCATTCTCTATTTGTGTTGGGGGGTCTCTGACTCTGGCAGTTGGCATGCCATTAAAAAGGGGGGTTGTGTGGACAGAATCTGACTTAAGCAAACCCAGCACCAGTGCACACAACCCTTGATGATCCAGTGATGAAGACATGGAGGAAGTCATATTTCAGCTTGGGTTTTTGTTTGTGGTGCAGGGGGCCTGTAAATTCTTAAAGTGTTTTGACTAGCATCTAGTTCGGCTGGCCTTGTGTTTTTGCTCATTTGTGTGTGTGTGTGTGTGTGTGTGTGTGTGTGTGTGTGTGTGTACAGTGCCCCCCATGCCGTAGTCTTACCAGAGTGCTGGTGGAGTCCTATCGGAAAGTGAAGGAGGCTGGACACAAGTTTGAGATAGTATTTGTCAGTGCTGACAGGTAAGACTCGTTGTCTTTTGGGCATTGTTTTATTTGTAGAGCCAGTGCATAAATGAACCAGTTAGCATGGCGTTCGGGTGGCGCAGAAATGCAATATGCTATTTCACCACTGCAGAAGCCAAGGTTTGCGTCTTAGCAGTGTTACCGGCCTGGTAAGTGTTCAACAGAAGAATCAATTTCAATTGTAGAATCAATAAAGAAATCCATTGAAGAATCAATTTCTTGTTGCTGCACCGGTGACTTCTACAGTCTGGACTAGTAATCAGAAGATCGCTGGTTCAAACCCCTCCACTGCCAGGTTGCCACTGTTGGGCCCTTGAACAACGCCCTAACACTCAATTGCTTGAACTGTATACTGTAAGCTTGCTTGGGTAAAGAGGTCTATATTAATGCACATGGTTTTGGTATGGGATATCCAACAAGCTCATGGTCAGGTATCTACATACGTTTGCTATAATGGCAGAAGACAGGGATAATGGGATCAGGGTGTTTGTCTTCAAGGACAAAGCTGCAGGTGAAAAAATGCAGTTGATAGTCCAATCGTGTCGGAGGGGGAGTGGGTTAGTCACGGCTCTTCTCAGTTGGGTGGAGGTCAACATAAGTAGAGGGGAAGGGTAATGCAATCAGGTAATTGTGGAGAAACAAAAAAAAACAATGGCAGTAACAGTTAATATGAAACTTAGTGTAACAGACGACTTTTTATTATCTGCACACACATTGTACCCAGAAATATTCATTAAAACACATTACACAACTACTATCCAAGTGCCAGTTTAGTCCTTCAGTTGCCCTTAACTAGTATTTTTGGTCTTTATTTCCCACGCTGACTTCATGACCCTCTTCTGACTTGGAGATGTAAATGTACCATGGTTATGAAAACACACAGAGCACACACAGTCTACTATTCCAGCCCATTCATTACCTCTGAGACCCATGTTTGAGGGAGGGCGTTCTGTATGGGGTACAACAGCTACACCTGCTGTCTGGTCATGGTGCTTGGATTAAAAAATACTTCTTGGTGTAGGTCTGTTCATTTAACAGCTCTGTGTTGGAATCTACCACAGGTTGGTCAAATGAAGAGCCCAATGTCTGCACACACGTCTGATGGGGGAATGTGCTAGACTATGTTTCATTTTGACCAGCCAAAAAGTGCCGCTGATCATTAATATTGCTTACATTTACCAATTTCTGGTAAAATACAGTCACAATACCAACATTTATGTATTGCATTTGGGTAAATCTGTGATTAAACACTCAAAATTGAGAGCTACATTAACAAAACTAGACTAAATCGCTAAAAATATTATATAAGAAGTAGGACACCTAACCATGATCTTTTTACAAACCATAGGCATTGATAACAATATGGAGTTATCATGCGCCAACCAAAAACAAGAAGGTCTGGCACGCAGTTGACTTTCCAATTCATCCCAAAGGTGTTTAGTCGGGTTTAAGTCCATGTTTTGTGCATATTGCTCGGGTTCCTCCACACCAAATCCTTCTAATCATTCTTTATAGACCCCTCTTTGTGCACAGGGGTACAAAGATGGAACGGGAAAGGCCTTCTTCCAACTTCTGTCCAAACTTCTGTCACCAAGTTGAAAGCATGTCATTCGTTTATGTAGTTTTTTTTTTTACACGTTTTCTATGGGTGTGTCTACACCTAAGCTGAATAGATAAGAGGTGTGTCCACATACTTTAGTCCATATAGTGTTTTACACTTATAATACACTGTATTAGTTGTAGCTTTTATAATGTCTACAGTTGAAAGGATGTTATTAATGTTTAATGTTTATGGATTTGGAATTTCCAACTCGGCTCATGTGTCTTAACACTTTTAGCCATATAGGGCATTACAAAGACATTGTGTTTGATAAGAGATCATATATAAGGAGAGCTATATTAGGTCTCTGTTTATGCTTTTTATCCGCAGGTCACAGCATCGCATTCCCCGCGATTGTAAAACTTAAAATAGAATGTAATCTGACACTTTTGGCCATTAATGTTATTCATTGCTTGGCCTCAGGAATGGATCACTTTGACTCGTGGTGTGTCCCGGACCATGTGTTCACTCTGGGTCCAAACAGAGTCGACTGTAACAAAAATCCTGATTTGAAAACACCTTTAGACAGGACTGGAAAACTGACTTAACGTTATAATACAGATTTTTGGTCAACTTTGCTTTAAATTGAAATGATGTGGTGGCTTTTTTGCAGGTCAGAAGATTCCTTCACACAGTATTTCAGTGAGATGCCGTGGCTTGCCATGCCGTACACAGACGAGGCCAGGAGGTCACGCCTTAACAGACTGTATGGCATACAAGGTGTGTGAACGTCAGTTTGTTCCCACAGGGATGAGATGTGGTTTTTGTGGTGAGAGGGTTTGTGAAAATGATTGAGGGGATACAAGAGTCAGAGTTTGAGGAATGTGGGAAGCTGGTCAAGTTTGCTATTAAGTTACTAAAGAAGGCTGTTTTATTTATTTGGTTTATCCAAGCGGTGTGTGTGTGTGTGTGTGTGTGTGTGTGTGTGTGTGTGTGTGTGTGAGCGCTTTGTCAGATTCTTTTCCTGCCTCTGGGGAAACTAGCTTTAACCCTACGACAAACAGGCCTTTGAAATGCAGACACTGATAACAGCTGTGTATTTTACTAGTTCCTGCAGCTGTAGCACCTTCTGCCATTATAGCTTCATGTTGTTTCAAGGACTGTGGTCACTTTTGATTGGCTGGTTCTATCAATACGATAAAGCAGGAGGAATTTTAAGCTTTGAAAGAAGGAAACAAAATAATTAATGCATTATATTAACAAAAGAGCACATTCGCTTATAATATAAAAATCAGATTTAAATCTGCAGTACCAACAGCTCCCTCTTGTGGAGAAACTTCTTCCTACCAAACTCAAGTACATAAGTTACAAATAGCCACATAAACTGCTTGCTCTTAAAATCACATCAAATGTACAAAGTCACATTATAATTAATATTTGACTCATTATTATTATTTGTATGTTTGGTTTCCACTACATAGTCCCAATTTGAATTTATCCAGTTCCACCAACCCCTTTGGTGATCCCTGCTGCTTTGCAAACTCTTTCGCTGACCTAGAAAGGTCACAAGTTGCCCACATCTTTTATGTCACAAACTTGTGACCGAATGGGCAAATATTTCCATAATTACACTCCAATAGTCTTGTAGAGCTCATAGGCTTATAATAAAACAAACACTCACTGTGGATTAAAGTGTGATTGAAAAGCTGTGAAGCACCACTTTAGTGTTTGGTGGAAGATGGGCTGTACGGGATCATTTTCATAGGTTGAATTCTTCTTCCGTCAGCTTTTTTCCGGCTTGTATGCGGACTCGTCTCCACCTGGTTATCTCTGTGTCTCACTTTTCCCCTGTGAGCAGCATGGGATTGTTGGCTTTTGGCCAGGTTGAGCTGGAATGAGTGGAATTTTTGTTGACGCTGACTGAGGGATGCTCGCTCTTTCATTCTGAGTGAAGCTGATAAGAGCTAACATAGAGCCTTAGCACAAATCTCAAATAGGGCTTAACAGCATGCAGACAGATCTGTGTGTGTGTGTGTGTGTGTGTGTGTGTGTTAATCTTCAACTAGGCATGTATCATCTCCTGAAGACCTGCAGCTCTGCGTATTAGAAGTGTCTCCCTGATCTGACACTTTCAATTCAGCTAAACTAAATCTTTGCTAACAATTTGCATCAGGCATATTAATTAAAATTAAAATTCAGAATGTGCCGTGCACTTCCGGAATTTGGTTTGGGACATTTCAGACAGCCAGTGCTGGACTACATGAGCCATAACTATAGAATAAATAGAAGCTACAATAAACAGCACAGCTACCTTAATGGTTGAATGTAAACCTAGAACATCCAGCGACTATGCGAGACTCTGTCTCAAATACAAAAATACTTGTCTGTGTTTTAACTCACACCCCCGTCTGTGTCCACAGAATTGGTTGGGAGCTTTCCAAACTCAGCTACCCGAGTCGTGTTTTTAGCTCCTTTACACTTTGACATCTTGGACATTTTGACTAACCGATTGCTAACTGAATTGCCATAGGATTGCTAGGACCGCCTTATAGGCCAGTAAACATGAAGCACTTGAACGCTACGCGAATAAAAAATGGTAAATAGCTAAACGCAAACCTTATAGCTCGAAACGGGAAACTCATTTCACGGTCTGTGAATTGGGTAAGACCCTAGCCATAACACTAGACTCAAGTATTCCTCTTCCACTGAAGTTGCCGCATGGGTCGGATGGTAGTACTCGCTGTTACAGCAGTGTTAATGTGTGTGTGTGTGAGTGTGTGTGAACGCACTGCAAATTCATATTTAAGGTAAAGTTCCTTGTGATAAAAGATGTCTTAAAAATATACCCCTAAGCCCCCTTCCCTTGCCACCAGTACCAGATAGTAGGAGTCACTGTTACAGCAGTGTTAATGTGTGTGTGTGTGTGTGTGTGTGTTGCAGGAATCCCCACTCTAATTCTGCTGGACACGGAAGGTCACATGATCACGCGGCAGGGCAGAGTGGAAGTGCTTAACGACCCAGAATGCCATCTCTTTCCCTGGCATCCACGACCTGTCCTAGAGCTCAGCGAGTCCAATGCAGTGCAGCTACATGAAGGTCCCTGTCTCGTGCTGTTTGTGGGTAAGCTATGTGCACGGGTGGGAGGTTGTCACTACACTCTCCTGAGTCATCTATCTTTCCTTTCTTCTCTCTGTTTATTTTTTTATGATTTCTATGCTCTTAATTTGAAGATGCTGAGGAGGAGGGAGAACTGGAGCCAGCGAAGGAGCTTATCCAGCCAATTGCTGAGAAGATTATGGCCAAGTACAAAGCCAAAGACGAGGAGACCCCACTGCTCTTTTTTGTAGCTGGAGAGGTGCTTATGTTCATGTAGTTCTTTCATGTTTGGTTTTATAACCTCATTTATCATACACTATATGGCCAAAATTATGTGGACACCCATTCTAATTATTGAGTTTAGATGTTTCAGCCTCAACCATTCCTACCAGGAAGATTTCCTGTTCTAGTATGAGTGTGTCCCTGTTCACATAGACACAGCTTGATGAGTTTGACATGGACACAACTGGTCCGGCCATAACCCTCACCCTCACCAGTCTCATGAAACACTTTTGGGATAAACTTGAACCTTAATTGTGATCCAGGTTTTGGAACAGAATTTGGAATATGAACCAGCTCATCTGTGGGTGTTCACATACTTTTGGACATATAGTTCAATACGCTTGCTGTTAGGAGTAATTTACTTTTTGCAGCTTTGTGGTTCTTTTAGCAAACCGTCTTCATATCCCAAAGATTATGAGGGTCCCCCGATGAACTTCATGAGATTCAAGTCAGGAGATTCAAGTCAGACTTTGTAGCTTCTGTGCTTTTTAATCATCAATCTTGTGTTTTTATGTTGAAAATTGTTGTCCTGTCATGGTACAATGGCTTATTATGCCTCAGTACTGTTTGCCGAGAAGCAGCTTATCATGATGCACCCACTACCATACTTCACTGGCTAAGTGGCTAAGTGTGTAGCACTGTCGCCTCAGAGCAAGAAGGTCCTGGGTTTGATCCTCAGGTGGGGCGGTCTGAGTCCTTTCTGTGTGGAGTTTGCTTGTTCTCCCCGTGTCTGTGTGGGTTTCCTCCGGGTGCTCCGGTTTCCTCCCACAGTCCAAAGACATGCAGGTGAGGTGAATTGGAGACACTAAATTGTCCATGACTGTGTTTAGTATACCCTTGTGAACTGATGAATCTTGTGTGATGGGTAACTACCGTTCCTGTCATGAATGTAACCAAAGTGTAAAACATGACGTTAAACATGAAGTCCTATTCAAACAAACAAACCATACTTTACTGTATGGTTCTTAATATTGAAGTCTTAACCCTTCTCTTCTTTTTTCTACTGACCATAATGAATTCCTTCAAGAGTACCTGGATTCATCTAAATTCTAGCATATGTACACTTAATATTGGCATCTTTAGATTTCATTAAATGCAGTGGGATGTAGGAATGGACAGGATTGTAGGGCAGTTCGTTGCTTATTGTTCTCTGTCCTCTGTTATTGCTGCTTATCTGGTGTTCTTTCACTGACCTTATAAGAGTTCACAACTTAGTAACAGCGATCATAATTTCTCGACTCGTCTTTTCCAGTTGTTTTACTTTCTCGCAGTCACGCTCTCTTTCTTGTTTACTCAGGAATCACAGCCCCTCTGGATTGCTCTTCTTACAGTTTATGTTTCAGAAGTATTCGTCAAAGTATGCACACTTACTGTAAACTAATACCAGCTGCTTACAAACACTGTGCAGAACTGGACACACACACATACACACACACACACACACACACACACACACAGCAGACCATAAAGTTGTACTCAGTGCCCCCTTACTGAAGTGTAAGCCATTTTGTATAAAGTTTCCAGTATTCACACTTGAGTAAGAGTAACAGTTACTTATGATAAAATATTACCTGATTGCATTTTTGCTTTCTCTTTACTGTTGCTGACCTCCACTCTGACCGAGGAGAGCCGCAACCGTGCAGGCGCCATTGATCAGCCAGCAGAGGTTATGAGTTATGAGGAATCCCCTCCTGTAACCAACTTAACTTGGATGAACCTGTCATTGTCCATGAGATTTGAACTCATGAGTTTGAGATGGCAGCTCTGGAGTGCTAGAGTGTTTTACCGCTGCGCCACCTGAGCATTCCAATGTGGGATTCTTACAGAGAATTTAACACAAACTGTTTTCAGTGCTTCTTTTTCTGTGCAGTTCTGTGTGGAACTTCTGTTCCTGCTGCCTTTAGGTCACCCTGCAATTCCTTTTACATGACTGCTGGATTCTGTTTTACATTTCTTATAATTACTGTCTGAACATGCTTGGAAGTGTCACAATATTTTTCACAACATAATACAATAGCATTCAATACAATTCATAATTGAGTCAGGTGTACTGAGGTGTTTACTATGGCTCTTAATCTCATTTTTATTTAAGTGTCCCTGAGAACTTTAAGAAATTTCCTACCCATGATTGCTACTAGTCATGTAAAATCCTTGTAACCAATGGCAACATCTTTTATAATGAATTCAGGTGCATTTTGCATGAATTCGTGTGTGTGTGTGTGTGTGTGTGTGTGTGTGTGTGTGTGTGTGTGTGTGAATTTCAAGTGGATACTGGAAGTATGTTAAATACCCCACAGTGTATATAAGGGCAACGTTTTTGAGCCTCATGGGCTTCCAACCAGCTGCCGCTTGTCATGACTAGAGATAAACTGGTGTCTCTGTGTGGGGTCAGTAATCAGAGATCAAAGAAACTGTTTATCCCACTACGGAATTCCTTTTTTTCCATTTCCTCGCATATGCTTTAATCAAGCTAATGAAATGATGGTGTTTCTTAGTAAGATAAGAAGTGTATAAATGTCATGTATTTACAGTACAAATAACACCCAATCATCAACCCAGTCTTAATCCACTGCAATCCCTAAAACCTGTCTGAGAGATTTTTAGAAAAATGTAGAACAACAAACATTCTCTAAAAAATTGTAGCAAATTGTGAACTTGGTTTAGAAAGCATTTAGTTATTTTCTTTATCCATGAATATATGGACTAAAGCATGTGGACAACCCTCCTAATTATTCAGGGGTTCCAGTCACACCCATTGCTAACGTGTATAAAACCAATTATATAAAATAAATCATATGCTTCCAGCTTTGTGGCAACAGTTTTTTTTTTTTTCTTTTTTTTCTTTCCTGTTCCAGCATGACTGTGCCACTGTGCTCTAAAAAAAGGTCAATAAAGGTTGACATGGTCAACGTTGTTTAACCATGTTGGTGCAGAGGAACTCAAATGGCCTGCACAGAACCCTGACCTTAGCCTAAATTCCTTGATTTAGATCATTCTTGGGATGATTGAGGCCTAACCTTGTAAAAACATCAGCACAAGAAATCTTTGTCAAAAGCTTTATAGAGTGGACTTTCCATGTCTAAGTGGGCACTCAGACATACTTGAGAAAAGCCTTCCACAAACTCCATACTAATACGCAGCATTTTGGAAGAGCATGTCCAACAAGCTTAAGGCCATACAGTATTATGTTGGTGAGTTTGAAGTAATGTTTCGAATTCCTTTCTTAAACCCCAAAAAACATGTCAACTGTCGTCCTTGTAATTGTAATCACTTATTCTATATTATTTAGGAGAAGTAGAAAAAAGCCTGGTTTTGTTTATTTTGCAGTATCATTAGTGTCTCTTGTACTGAAACCACCTCTGAAATGAACTATTGAGAATAAATAGTGTGGTCTTTGTTTGTTCTTGTCTTATCAGATAGCCTCACAGCATAGAATCTGACACACATTAGCAGAATAAATCTTACATTGTGTGGCTTTATGATCTAGCAAACAAAGTTCACACAGTCATAGATCGAACACACTCAAAACCAGGCAGTGTGTGTGATTGTACGCACCATATTTAGATTAACATTCCCACAAAAGAAGACGTGCTGTGTGGTTCAACATTAACAGCAGGCAGCACTGGAGATGTCAGTGACGGATTCCAGTTCTCTTTACGTCGGCTTCAGGGTTCTCTTTGATTCAATCTGGATTGTGAATAATTTATCATAAACTAAAATAATAACCAATTAATAATTTGTTTCCTCTTCAAGCATTTGTGAACGAATTCCTCCTCCTCCACCCTACTGGACAGATCCAGCCCAGCTGTACTATACATACACAATATTGGCCAGAAGTATATAAACACCATACTTGTAGTACCATTCCAAAACCCCCAAAGACTTTAGTGTGTGTCTGTGGGAATTAACAAGGTTTTAAAAGGTCAGGTACCAATGTTTGTCGAGAAGGCCTGGTTTGCAATCAGTTTTTTTATTTATCCCAAAGGTGGAATTAAGGTCAAAGCTCTGTGCCTGCCACTAGAGTTTCATTACACCAACCTTTAAACTGTTGACATTAAGGGATTTATTTTATATGAATTATTTTATAGACCTGTTATCAATGGTTGTGGCTTTAAAACACGGTTTCTTCTCATGTTTTTCCCCTCACGTCAATTTATAACTTGCTTCTGAAATACTGTAGGAAGGTATGATGATTCTGACCTTTGTTGGAGAGAAAAGTGACAGGATGAACCTCCTGGAATTTACATACCATTATTTTGGTTAAGTGTTTTCTCCAGGTTTTGACATGTTGTTTAGAATAGTATAGATGGATTCTCCTGTTACAGATAAGAGATTGCTTGGTGCATTGTCCTGTAGCCTCAGACTGGACAATAGTCTCCATCTGGACTGTGGAAAGGGAAGTAATTATGAGTAATATCATGGCTTCCTCTGCCTCCTCTGATTCCTCTTTTCCTGCCAAATTACTGGAAGTACGTAATCAGCACATTTGCGTATCTTTGTAATTTTCCACTGCTCCAGTTTTACTGTAGCTAAACCCCTGTTGCTAATTTGTTAGCATTCAGAACTGAGTTTGTAGGTCAGCAGTGAAGTCATGTTGCTGTTCTGAACACATAAAAAGTGTTTCTGATCCATCTGTAAGCAGTTTAGCAACAAGTCATCATCGCCGCCTGCTGACTTTTCCTTTTTAGGTAGCGGAACAGTCAAGCAAACCTTTCAGAGGCCTGAAATCTGATTGTGTGGTTTAATGCATTTACTGCTACGTGGAAAAAAGCTCATGGTGCCATTGGAATCAAGTCAGAAGTGAAAGGGACAAATCGAGATTAACACATCAGGACTTTATATTACCGCCATCTTGTGGCTGTTAGACTTCTGATGTCTTTCATATGAATGTGTCAAGTTAAGGATGAGGAAACAAGTATTCAACTACTTTTTGTTATCTAATATACGTCCATTGTATGTAACTATTTTTTAACATTTGTTACACTATGTTCCTTCAAAATTTGAGACATCTGTTGTGAGAAATAAGCTTTTTGCAGTATTCTGGTTTATTTTTTGATATATTCTTGAATACATTTTCAATAGGAGTCAGGTAAACCAATATAATTCAGACTGAAGGGGCCATGCGTGCACCTTCAACTTCTATTTTCAAAACCAGTCTTGAAATATTTTGGCTTTATATTTGGTGTTAATACTTTGTTGAAACATTTAGATTTAGTTTAATTTATTAGATTAAATTTTCCTTTATTGTCGCTTCATTCATTCTTCCCTGATGTTGTGTGATATGTAATGTCCCAGGAATGTAGAGAAGCAGCCCAATATCATGATGCTCCATCATGCTCCATAGTATTTAATATGAACTGTTTCTTCTGCCAGAAATGTACTTCAACATGTTGCTATGCAACAAAACATAAACCAATGTACTGTAGTAGTGGATTAGTGTGTAAACTGAAGCAGAGCTCATTTTCATTTTTTTTCTGCATCTTTTTTTAACAGTTGTGTTCATTGTGCAGTTAAAAATAATGAACTCTAGGTGCAGTAGGGTTGTTGGTATAAAACAGCATGCACTTCATTAACTGTGTATAACTGGTCATTGTCTGCATGAGGTTAAAGGGAAATAACGGGTCCTGAATTTTCTCTCCTATTGTCAGTCTTACCATATGACACACTAAAGGGCAACTCTGTTATACTGTCTAATCTAACCAGTATTCATTCTGTTGGCTAAAGCTAAGAGGACTGTTACAATTACTTTGCAACCCGGACAATGATTAATATAGTTGCGGTGACATGACCATACTGCTACATCTGAAGGCAGCACAGTTATTTCATTTTACCCATCCTAGTATGTTTGTCAACAAACCAGATTACATACTTGAAATTACTTGTTCTATAATTAACAATTATACAGTTTATATCTAAAGCATTTGTGTTCAATAGCATTTCTGCTTTTGCTCTGGTATCAAATTACTACAAATAATTTTTAAAACCTACTGGTATTTGTATTAATTACCAAAATGTAATGACCATTGCACAGTTCTACAGTATAAACAGGTCCATAGTGACTGTAGGCCCTTAAAAGGTTGGACCTTTTAAAGAAGGCTGTTACATGCTAAATTATTAATAGTAATTTATATTCTTGTCGACAAGTCAGTTTTTATCTTAACCAACCAGATTATTTACTTTTAAGTTTATCCACTGAAATTATTACAGTCCAAAGCAAGAGTTTGAATGACACCTCAGGTTTGGTGATTTTAAAAGTTAATACACAAGCAAAGTTATGCACATTTTGAGGCATAATCACATGTGCAAAAATTATGCCAAATTTTTTATACTTAGTAAAGCAAGAAAAAATGGAATTTGATTTGATTGTTTACATTTTTTCCCAAAGCTGTTCTTTGTAAGTTATCCATATTTCTTGTGTACCATGTTACCTGACAGTTTCCACTCTTTCTACAGGATGACATGACCGACTCTCTGCGTGACTACACCAACCTGCCTGAAGCAGCACCACTGCTCACCATCCTGGACATGTCTGCCCGGGCTAAATATGTCAAAGACGTGGAGGAGATCACGCCGGCCGTGGTGGAACAGTTCGTCACTGACTTTCTAGCTGAAAAGCTCAAACCAGAGCCTATTTAAAGTTGGACAGGACAGCCCCATCACCCTCTTTCTGTAAAAAGCCTCAATATGTACTGAGATCCACCTTTTTTTTTTTTTTTTTTAAACAAAAACACCAACCCACATACCTGGAGTTTTTCTTTCCCTTCTGTGGTGCCTTGCTTTTACAACCTGGATGGTAAAATGCATCAGACTCATTTCATTCACAGGATTTCAGACCTCAAATGTCATCTGCAGTGTTTTTGGATTTTGGGGGGAAATTCTTATTGACATTTATTTTATAAATATTAATGGAATTTATTTGCAGAAAATCGTTTCAGGTCCTTCAGTGCACATGGCTTTGTATAATTGGTGCTAATTACATATTCACATGAACACATTTGCAGCCGTTTTTTTCATTCTTTTTTGTTGCAGTCGACTATTAATGAACCCGAAACGGACTTTTACTTTCTTTCTTATTAGTATTACACGCATTTGTTTTCCTCTCAAGCACGTTGAAGTGGATTTTCTGTGAAGGTCCAGTTTATTAAAGCAGTTGGTAAATTTGAAGACACAGATTAGCAAGTTAGCTTACTGAATGTAGGCATATCTAGTGTACATCTTAACTGTGTTTCTGAAGAGCTCCGGCCATTAAAACTCACTGTCAAGTTCCTATGCAGTGTTTAATGTTAAGAAAAACTCCATAATGTGGACCTGGCACTCCCTTCTGGTACTAGTTTTTACCACAGGAATGTTGTTTATAGTGCGTTCGACTTACCTGAGAACCGTTATTTACGTTGAAAACATGGACGCCTCCACAGAAGCTTGACTTTAGTTTGGTCTGTCCAAGCATCAAATGCTAATGAATAGATTCATATATTTAGATGTAACCAACTACAGCTTAACTATGTTGGTTGATCTACTACATTAGTTCATTTAAAAGAACTTTACATATACAGTATATTGCCAGTAAGTATGTGGACACCTGGCCATGAGCTTGTTGGACATTTCATGATAAAACTATGGACATTTATATGGCGTTGGTTTACCATTTCAGTTTTATTTATAATTTATAAAGAAAACAACTGATATTATAATGGAGTTCCTTTACAACAAATTGTACAAACCGTATCTTTATACAGATCGCTTTGTGAACTGGGGCATAGTCATGCTGGAAAAGGAAAGGGCCTTGCCCAAACTGTTACCATAAAATTAAAAACATATAATTTATTTTATAGATTTGATTTTACACACCCGTTAGCAATGCTTATGGCTAAAACTTCCAAACTCCGTAATTAGAAGGGGTGTTCACATACCCTTGGCCATATACAATAATGTCCCTTTATTGATGTTGATGGTTTGGGTAACCATGTTGCTGTGATGTCATACACCTATCCTAGTCAGCAGTTGGAAATTCTAAATTGTGAGCTTTAAATGAATGTAGAATACACAAGCAAACAAGACATGATTATTTGTTTTAATACATGTACAGTGCTTTAAAAATGTCACTCTCATCTGTAATAGCAAATGTCATATTAAATTGCTGTGGATCATTACACAAAACAAAAAATTACACAAACGGAACTTGAGTAAAACATTTTTTATACATAATGTGATTTATTTAAGGAACAGTGTATTTCTCAACACTTATATAACCCTTGTTCAAGTCAAGTCCAAGTAAGGGTTTGAACAAAAAACTTTGTTTTCCAGCTGTTCAGATGTGGACTTACTTTTGTTTTGCATCATTGTCATGTTGCTTAAACCAATCACACCTCAGTTTCAGCTCATGAACAGATGACTTTACCTTCTTATTAATTTATCCCCACACAAACATATAATATAAAATGGTGCATTTGATTTTGCCAGCCATTATAGATCTTGTTCAAAACTGACTAACACTGACGTTTCCTATGTTTACCAGTTTCTCCTTGTTTCTATAACACAAATCTCATTTTTAGTGCCTTCTGTATTGTAAAGTCAGGAGTACTGACCTTAGATAAGGCTAGAAAGTTCTGGGATTTTTGTGATGTCTTGGATGAGTTGTCACTAAACCCTTACAGATGTTTTGTTCCAAGTTTGCTCAATTTAAATATTACACTGTGGTTTGATCCTAGAGGCTTAATACTTGCCAATACCTGTACTCTTTTGGCTTGACCCTTTTGAAAATTTGAACAAAGACAAAACTAATTGGACCTATGTAAAATATAAATGCCCTTTTAGTTACTCAGTCAACCAGATTAAATTGACAAGTGCTAGCGTGATGGTTTGGGGAGGCTTTAGGGTCTGAGCGACCTGCCATAATAAACAGAGCTATTAATTATTTTCCAGCAGACCCTAAATGAGAAGGTTGTTTCATTAGTCTGTATGCAAGAACACTATGATTCCAAACACAAAATTCACGCAGTTCTGCAAACAGTTGGCACAAAGTCCTCCACAGCAATGTGAAGAGCATTTGGTTCCAGTTGTTGCTGCTAAAACTAACAAAAACATTGTTATTGTTATAAATGTAGGTGATCAATAGCTTTGTATGTACATGTGGAAAAACTTATTTACTTGTCACAGATCTTACTCTTCTACTTGCTTTCTGAACCGACTTCATCAACTGTCTCCGACCTTCAAAGAGCAAAATGCTAGCCATCATTGCTGAACTCAAACACCCAATTTCTGGAGCTGTCGGGATGCAAAGTTTATAGCCGTTTGTGTCCTCAGCCAACTGGAAAGCCTTCAAGCTCAGTCCATGTGTTTCTCCACCAACAACCAGTGCTGTGTTTTTGTGTGCCCAGTTCTCATGATATACCTTACGCTCCAAACATGGGTAAGCGAAGTCATCATCGGGTTCCTCTTCAGAGTCAGAGTCATCGTATTCCTCAGATTGTGTTTTAGTCTTATTAACCAGTGGTGCAATAGCATCTTCTGCTACATGGACCGTCACCTGCTCTGGTAAGTGTTCTGAAATACGATCCCAATCCAAACCTGGGAATATGGGGATGCGGAAATGGGCCCCCATTGCAGCCCTCAGCACCTTAGGCTCCCATGCATCCACACAACCTGTATTATGACAGAATAATTATTACTGAGAAACTTGTGACAGTGTAGAAAACATATAGAGACTAAATATACAGCATTGTACCTTGAGTAAGGAGGACTCGATCGCAGCCAGATGCAGCAGCACAGCGCAAGATGGTGCCCAGACTGCCTGCATCTCGTACATTATCACAGATCAGGAACAAACGGATCGACTGGAGACGTAGATCTTTGGGAAACATAAGGCGGGATGCTTCTGGCTTTGAGAATATACCTGGAGATTTTTTAATGTGGTTAATATTTTGTTCATGATGATTATGATGTGCATATTTAAGAGGTGCTACAATAACCTTTAAACTTTATTATACCAGGGATGTGAATTTTTTAAGCAATCACCGGCCCAATTGAAGAATCGGCTTTAATCAAACAGTGACTTCCTTGTCAGTTAACTGATTAATCATTGAAATCCTTAATCTAATTCTAACAACTAAGAATTAACCAGGGTAAAACTTACCTATAAGACCCTGTGGAGTGACCAGATCTGACCAGATCTTCAAGTCCTCAAATTTAACCTTGACCAGAGATGCCTGGCCCAGTTTATCCAGCGGAAGCTCCTGAAGGCGCTCCACCCTGCTAAAGAACAGCACCTGTGGAGTGGCTCCGGCAGCCAGGGCATCACAGATCAGACGCCTTCCCTCTAGCAACACTTTACCCTCCTGCTCCCGAAATGCCCTGGAGCGTCCAACGCTCACCAACTTACTAAATAAAAACAGATTACGAATTTGACAGAAATACTAGACTGGACAACTCGTTAGATGTTGTACTGTAGATCAGGGTTGTTCAATCTTATCCACCAAGAGTCGGTGTGGCTGCAGGTCTTTCAACAACAGGGTAGAAGCTTGAAGCAAATAAGCATTTTAAAAATATGACTAGCTATTTTAACAATTGTAATCTGGTGTAGCTTGTGCTAGATTAGTAGGAAAATCACACTGGTCCTTTGTGAATGAGATTGGGCACCCCTGTGGTATATGAACTGAAAGGTGTCTGGGATACAAGTATTAAACCAGTTTTGCTATTAAACACTAAAAGTATGTAAATACATTTTAATTGCCTGTTAGATAGTAAAGACAGATCATGTGAACATGGCAGATCGGACTAGCCAATTAAGATCTTAAAGGCTAGATCTTGTGGTTCCAAGGACCCAAATCCATGGTCATGTTCCAAAATTTAGCAGAACCCCTTCCAAAGAAGTCAAAGCTGTCGCCACAGCAATAGGGATATTGATGCTTATGGTTTTGGAATGGGATGTTTGGGTGGCCACACTTTTGGCCATACACTTCACACCTATAACTAGGCATTGTGTGATACGAATTTGTCAGTAAAGAACGATATTCAATTCTGAGAGGTTCAGAGGGATTTGGTGTAGGGATTAGGTGAAGGGTGCAGGCTGGGAATGGGACAGGACCATACTCACGCTAGTCTCTTATCTCCAGGTAGAGCTTTTTCGAACCGTAAGCCACCCAGCTGCTCTCTCACACTACAAGTATCAATAGAGAGTTTCGGCGTGATTTTATTTCCACTCGGTTTGTTTATAGCTGCTCCTGGTGTTTGTACAGGTTTCAGTCCTGATGATCTCTTCAGTCCAGCAGGTTCATGTTTGTGCTGCAGGTTTGACTCGGATGTCCGATTGGGTTTAAGAACAGTTTCTCGTTCATCTCCGGGATAAAGCACAGCCACAGGTCTGCGCCTGAGACCTCGAATAGATCTTCTTGGATTTATAACAACACTGTTACAGCCATTTAACAACGAACTTCTTCCTGTTATTACCGTTAGCTCACGATTCAGCATGGACACGAGCGCCGCCATCATTGTTGCTGTGGGTTTGCGTCACAGCAGCTCAGGGTCACCAAAGCCGTGCTACCTTCAAGTGCTCTCAGAATTACTGTAATTCAGTCGTCATCTGGATATAGTACCAAGGTGTTTATGGGGATAATAACCATTTAAATATAAAACATCAAAAATATCCATGCTTGCTATACTTTTATTACATACTTTATATCCAAAAGTGCACACACAATGTCTTTTTGTATCACTAATGGTGCATCCATCCACAGTGGCGAAACACACGTGACTGATACAGACCTATGAGCATCTAGGTAATAAGTAGTGGCGTTTGATACAGCAAAATTAGGTATTAATCTGATACCAAATAAAACAGGGCCAGTATTGCTGAAGTTTATATACTTTAATGTAGGGGAGAGCAGTGTGTCACGGACTGGGGCATTGCTTAACATTTTAGATGGTTATTATACAGTATAACGTTTCAGAACAACGTTACAACACTTCAAAGTGTTTCACTTTAACTTTCAATGTCACAAATAGATATACTATTGCTATACTCAACTCAAAATAAGCTTTATTGGCATGACAAATAAGGACATTCGTATTGCCAAAGCAAGTTAGAGAGAAATAATAAAAATAACAATAAGAAAGAACAAATAAATACAAAACAGTTACATGTGCAAAAAATGTAAAAGAGAATAAAATATTAATAAAAACAGTGCAAATAATAACAATAAAAATGATAATATTTAAAATAATGGGGTAGTAATAACAATCAGTTTGTGTGTGTGGGTGGGTGTATGGGACATGGTCACCCACTGTCCCTCACCTGGTGGCAGGTGTGTGTATAAAGTGCTGCTAGTGTGCCAGTAGGTGGGGCAGTTTGTCGGGGTCTGGGAGGGAGGGAAAGTTGGGAATGACGGTGTTAAATTTAGGGAAGAATTGGGAGTGGATGTGGTGGTACTTGGTACACTGGGTGAGGAAGTGCAGCTCCGTCTCTATTGTACTGAGAGTGCGGTGCTGCACAACCTCTCCTCCCGGGGCAGCCAGGACCGGGTGTGTCACCCCGTCTCCACAGCCAGGTCGTGTGCGCTCAGTCTGTACCTCGTCAGGGTGTTTCTTAATTTAGGGTCGGATACTGTGCTCAGATAATGTGCTGTACTGTAGTGTCTGTTTAGGGCCAGATAACACTGCATTTTACTTTGAGTTTTAGTTTCCCAATAATTCAGATATTTAGTTCTGAGTCTTTGTGTAATTTGGTTTATTCTAATTGTGTTTGCAGATTTCTCCTGTTCCTGAGTCTTTATTGTGTTAATGTGTGTTACTAGTGTGTCGGTGTGTGTTAGTGGTGTATCTGTGTGTGTTAGTGGTGTATCGGTGTGTGTTAGTGGTGTATCTGTGTGTGTTACTAGTGTGTCGGTGTGTGTTAGTGGTGTATCTGTGTGTGTTACTAGTGTGTCGGTGTGTGTTAGTGGTGTATCTGTGTGTGTTAGTGGTGTATCTGTGTGTGTTACTAGTGTGTCGGTGTGTGTTAGTGGTGTATCGGTGTGTGTTAGTGGTGTATCTGTGTGTGTTACTAGTGTGTCGGTGTGTGTTAGTGGGGTATCTGTGTGTGTTACTAGTGTGTCAGTGTGTGTTAGTGGTGTATCTGTGTGTGTTAGTGGTGTATCTGTGTGTGTTACTAGTGTGTCGGTGTGTGTTAGTGGTGTATCGGTGTGTGTTAGTGGTGTATCTGTGTGTGTTACTAGTGTGTCGGTGTGTGTTAGTGGTGTATCTGTGTGTGTTACTAGTGTGCCGGTGTGTGTTAGTGGGGTATCTGTGTGTGTTACTAGTGTGTCAGTGTGTGTTAGTGGTGTATCTGTGTGTGTTACTAGTGTGTCGGTGTGTGTTAGTGGTGTATCTGTGTGTGTTAGTGGTGTATCGGTGTGTGTTAGTGGTGTATCTGTGTGTTACTAGTGTGTCGGTGTGTGTTAGTGGTGTATCTGTGTGTGTTAGTGGTGTATCGGTGTGTGTTAGTGGTGTATCGGTGTGTGTTACTAGTGTGTCGGTGTGTGTTAGTGGTGTATCAGTGTGTGTTAGTGGTGTATCTGTGTGTGTTACTAGTGTGTCGGTGTATGTTAGTGGTGTATATCTGTGTGTGTTACTAGTGTGTCGGTGTGTGTTAGTGGTGTATCAGTGTGTGTTAGTGGTGTATCTGTGTGTGTTACTAGTGTGTCGGTGTGTGTTAGTGGTGTATCTGTGTGTGTTACTAGTGTGTCGGTGTGTGTTAGTGGGGTATCTGTGTGTGTTACTAGTGTGTCAGTGTGTGTTAGTGGTGTATCTGTGTGTGTTACTAGTGTGTCGGTGTGTGTTAGTGGTGTATCTGTGTGTGTTAGTGGTGTATCGGTATGTGTTAGTGGTGTATCTGTGTGTTACTAGTGTGTCGGTGTGTGTTAGTGGTGTATCTGTGTGTGTTAGTGGTGTATCGGTGTGTGTTAGTGGTGTATCGGTGTGTGTTACTAGTGTGTCGGTGTGTGTTAGTGGTGTATCAGTGTGTGTTAGTGGTGTATCTGTGTGTGTTACTAGTGTGTCGGTGTATGTTAGTGGTGTATATCTGTGTGTGTTACTAGTGTGTCGGTGTGTGTTAGTGGTGTATCAGTGTGTGTTAGTGGTGTATCTGTGTGTGTTACTAGTGTGTCGGTGTATGTTAGTGGTGTATATCTGTGTGTGTTACTAGTGTGTCGGTGTGTGTTAGTGGGGTATCTGTGTGTGTTACTAGTGTGTCAGTGTGTGTTAGTGGTGTATCTGTGTGTGTTACTAGTGTGTCGGTGTGTGTTAGTGGTGTATCTGTGTGTGTTACTAGTGTGTCGGTGTGTGTTAGTGGTGTATCTGTGTGTGTTAGTGGTGTATCGGTGTGTGTTAGTGGTGTATCTGTGTGTGTTACTAGTGTGTCGGTGTGTGTTAGTGGTGTATCGGTGTGTGTTACTAGTGTGTCGGTGTGTGTTAGTGGTGTATCTGTGTGTGTTAGTGGTGTATCTGTGTGTGTTACTAGTGTGTCGGTGTGTGTTAGTGGTATGTCGGTGTGTGTTAGTGGTGTATCTGGGTGTGTTAGTAGTGTGTCGGTGTGTGTTAGTGGTGTATCTGTGTGTGTTAGTGGTGTATCGGTGTGTGTTAGTGGTGTATCTGTGTGTGTTACTAGTGTGTCGGTGTGTGTTAGTGGTATGTCGGTGTGTGTTAGTGGTGTATCTGGGTGTGTTACTAGTGTGTCGGTGTGTGTTAGTGGTGTATCGGTGTGTGTTAGTGGTGTATCGGTGTGTGTTAGTGGTGTATCTGTGTGTGTTAGTGGTGTATCTGTGTGTGTTAGTGGTGTATCTGTGTGTGTTAGTGGTGTATCTGTGTGTGTTAGTGGTGTATCTGTGTGTGTTAGTGGTGTATCGGTGTGTGTTAGTGGTGTATCTGTGTGTGTTACTAGTGTGTCGGTGTGTGTTAGTGGTATGTCGGTGTGTGTTAGTGGTGTATCTGGGTGTGTTACTAGTGTGTCGGTGTGTGTTAGTGGTGTATCGGTGTGTGTTAGTGGTGTATCTGTGTGTGTTAGTGGTGTATCTGTGTGTGTTAGTGGTGTATCGGTGTGTGTTAGTGGTGTATCTGTGTGTGTTACTAGTGTGTCGGTGTGTGTTAGTGGTGTATCGGTGTGTGTTAGTGGTGTATCTGTGTGTGTTAGTGGTGTATCTGTGTGTGTTAGTGGTGTATCTGTGTGTGTTAGTGGTGTATCGGTGTGTGTTACTAGTGTGTCGGCGTGTGTTAGTGGTGTATGGGTGCAGTGACTCAGGACCAGTTGGATCAGGGGACTGGTATGTTTGCTCAGCTCTTGGTGTTTCAGGGCTTTATAATGATAAGATTGGGGGTCGCTTTCGTTTAGATGTTTCCAGAAGTTGATTGCTCTTCTCTGTATGCTATACACTCACGTCCTCAAAGTAGTGCACTACATAGTGCATATGATGTGGTTTGGGACGTACTGAAGAAAGGCACGAATAATCAAATACCGAATGCCTAGGCATGTTAGCAGACCGAACCATTGCGATGACAGCAGGCTGAAGCAGAGAACAAACTACTCAGTGGAAATTGGAATGATGGCGCTCAGACGAGCTTTGCATTTTGTGTTTAAAGTAGGAGACAGAAACAAAACTGCCATCTTTTACAGAGATGTGCTGGGTATGAAGGTAAACTCGATATACTAACATCTGTTACATGTAAAACATGACAGCATAGTTACAGGGACTTTGTCCTCCCTGCGTTGTTGCTAATAGATCTGATCATTAATATAATTATTAATGCATTTTAAATACACTATATTCTTCTAAATATATTCCGTGCTGTATCGTATTATACAACCCCAATAAAATAACTTGGAAAGACAGCGTGGGTTTGCAATTCGTTTTTTTTTTACATTTATTCAATTTAATGGCAGCAGACTGTTACAAAAAAGACTGGACAGGGGTATGTTTACATTTGTTACATCATATTTCATTTAAACCTTCTGTAATAGTTTGGGAACTAATTGTTGTTACATAATTACACTACGTTTTAACAGAGGTCTGGTGTGCAGTCAGGACAGTCTAGCACATACACTCTCTTAACTACAAAGCCTCTGCTGTAATGCATACAAAATCTGGTTTGGCACTGTCTTGCTGAAACAAGCTGGAATGTTCCTAATAAAAAAAGTCTAGACGAAAGCATACACTGAACATTTTAACAGACCTTATACAAGTTCTAGTGTAATTGGTTTAATAATCTGCAAGTGAAAAAATCATGGATGCACTAAATGCAAGCTGTAGCCTAGTGGTTAGGTCATAGGACTAGTAATCCAAAGGTTGCTGGTTCAAGCCCCACCACTGCTAGGTTGCTGCTGTTGGGCCCTTGAGCAAGGCCCTTAACCTTCAGTTGCTCATTGTAGCTGTAATGTAAGTCACTTTGGATAAAAGCATCTGCTAAATGCCGAAAATGTAAATGTCCCTTGACAGGTGTGCCACACAAGAATTCATAACATGTTCTCAGACTAACAAAAAGGAAGGCAAGATAGAATCTAAGAGTCACTTACAAGAGTCACATATGTGTACCACAGTTACACATAGAACAACAAGCCACTGACTGCACTGAAATTCCTGCGTTCCTAATGCGCAAATTACTTTTTACAGATTTTACGACATGAGGAATTTGAAGAGGGTTGCAAAGCAACATGCAATGGGTGAGTATTTACTAAATGAATAAATTAACTCCAGTTTAAAGTTAGTTTGTTCTCAACATGGATACTAGAACCAAATAATAAACTATGTGGTCAAAAGTTTGCGGACACCTAAATATATACTTTGAATAATAAATAATATTTGAATAATAAATCCACACCCAGTATTATATTGCTGTTATAAACAGAAGGCGGTTAAACATTATTAACTTATTAACATTTAAATGCACATTATTAACCCTGTCTGACTGGACATCATAAATATAACCATTAATGCATTCTGGATTCCTGGAGGTCTTGTCATTGCATTCACCAACGCACCAGTGTGCAATTTTTATCATATTGTTAATTTAAGTCTAATGTCTTGCCAGAGATGTTTTATTTATTTTTTTAGGCCGTATGATGGAAAATGGAGTAAAACAATGGTGGGTTTTGGGCCAGAGGATGAGCATTTTGTTGCAGAACTAACATACAATTATGGTGTAGGAGAATACAAACTTGGGAATGACTTTTTGGTAAGTTTAAAAACACCCCCAACTCCCCTGACCCCCCGCCAATTTGTGTTATTAGTACAACATGATAAGGTCAGTTTTAACTTTAATATAAATATGCTTGCATAGGGCTTCACCATACAGTCAAGTCAGGCTATCGGCAACGCCAAGAGGTTAGGCTGGCCTATGACTTTGGTTGGCGAGGCACTTTACATGACAGAAGCTCCTGGAGGATATCGCTTCTACCTTCTGGACAAAGAGCAGCCAGTGGGAGGTAGGTGTAGCTGTCTTCATGACAGAAACTGGTAAATTCTTCTTAAAATTTAAATTATCTACACTTACTGGCCAATTTATTAGGAACACTTATATACCTGTTCATACATGTAATTATCCAATATTCAAATAAAACATCAGAATGGGAAAAATGTGATTTGAGTGACATGGAGGTTGGTGACTGGCGGGTTTGTTTACATGGAATGGTGCAAACATTTTCTGATGAGTGGCAGTCTGTAGGGAAAAAACCTGGTTGATAAGAGAGCCTTGTTGATAAGCAAATGTAAATGGAGAAAGAGCTTTGTGCTATTATTAAGACTAGGGAAATTCAAATAACCACTTCAGCACAACTGTGGTTTTATAACTGGCACACTTGGTAAACTGGTTTCAGCAAGACCATGCCAAGTCACATTTCTTTTGGAATTTTTTTGGTTTGTACTAACAGTAGCAGCAGAAGCTTTTTTTTACTTATTGCTGAACTTTTTGTCTGGATTTGTTTTTCGTCTCGGAAAAAGACCCAGTACAGAAAGTCTCCTTGGCTGTGTCTGACTTGCAACGTTCTATACATTACTGGTCCTCACTGCTGGGGATGAAAGTGATGGAGAAAAGTGAGGAGATGAAAAGTGTGCTGATGGGATTTTCAGACAGTCAGGTTAGATCTTAACCTTCTGTATTATTTTGACTTTGTCCACACTGCAGCTTTTTTCCCCTCATATGTGACCCAGATACTTGGGGAGAGAAAATTCACCCTAACTCTATCCTGTTTAGTTCTAATCTGGGTCAATTGTATATGTGATTCTAAAATTCGATTTGTATCTGATCTACAGCATCGTGACCTCAGGTTTTACAGCAGTTTGGAATTATTGCTATTTTTATATTGTGATACATATAAGACATTTTATGCATGTGCTGGTTTTCAGTGTAAACTGGAGCTACGAGACATCGGCGCTCCTGTGGATCATGGAACTGCTTTTGGAAGGATTGCATTCTCCTGCCCACGAGAAGAGGTGAAGTACTGGATTAATAAAACATTTTTTGTCATATGGAAAGGTTAGTTAAACTCTTCACTAGTGATTTATCTGTACAGCATGTGTGTGATTTTATTTTCAGTTACCTGATATTGAGGCACTGATAAAGAAGGAACAGCAAAAGATTTTGACACCACTTGTCAGCTTGGACACTCCTGGAAAGGCGACTGTAGAAGTGGTCATTCTGGCTGATCCTGTAAGTCTTTACAGAAATAGTTCAGTACAACAGAGATATCAGGATCAGATTATTTTTATATTAATGAATGTACTTTTAAGAATAAATTAATTGTTAAAAAAAACACAAAACTTTTCTTGTAGGATGGGCATGAGATCTGCTTTGTGGGTGATGAAGCGTTCCACCAGCTCTCTGCTTTTGACCCCAATGGAAATGCATTGCTTGATAAGGTAACTTTTCTTAAATATAAAAGTATGATAAATAGAAGGTACATGTAATCAGTTTAAACTATCTTTTTAATGTATTTTTTTCTTTTAGGCCATGGCTGCCGATAAAAGTGATGAATGGTTTGCTAAACACAACAAGCAGAAGGCATCAGTGTAACATCTTTCATTGTTGTAACTGCTTGTTTCATTTAACTTGCAATGTTATTGTTGATCTGATTAAAACCACACATCCCATAGAGAGGAAACTGCGGGGGGAAAAGTATTACTTCCTGAACCCATATAATAATTCTTTTTTTCTCATGTCTCTTTCTGCTCATTATTGTTGATATGTTGATAACTTGACGATTAAATATTCTATAGCCACCTGTACCTCTGTCGCTGTATTCTTTGGTCTTTCTTATAGTAATCTATCAGTAAGATAATTAGGCCAGATTTAGTTTATTCATTGTCTTTCTGTAAGGAAAAGCAATAAAGAATATATTTATAGCCTGATAAAGCTTAAGAGGGTTCATGCCATGAAGAATGGGATAAACTGCCCAAATCCGGGTGTGCAAAACTTGGAAAGATCCAAGAAGACTTGCAACCATAATTGCTTCCAATGGAGCATCTACAAACTATTAAATGACGGGTCTAAATACGTTTGTGAATAACAGATTTCAGTTTTGATTTCTAATAAAATCTATTATTTTTACTATTATTATTATTCATTAACTCATTTATCAGACACATCTCACTGAATTATTAAATAGTGCAATCTATGTGAAGGCATACATTGTTTATTTTAATTGTAAACTGGATTTTTTACGTGCCTGAGAAATATCGGTTGCCATGAAAATATTGGTTTTCATTGACTGACAATTCTAAGAGGATCTGGCACATCTAATCAATATTTCACTTCATTCCATCACCTCTATTTTTGTATTGTAATCTGATATGCTTGTATTTATAATACACTTTCTTGTGTGACTGATGTTTTGAAGCTACATTCTGTTGTACATAAAACAAACACAATCTTAACGTTTCTGCCTTCACGCTTCACGAGTAATCGACTTCGCCTCAACCAGCATACTTCCGTACTAAACAGTAAGTCAAACCTGAAGCAGCGCTGTGTACGGTGCTCTAATTTAGCATACTATGTAGTAAGCTAGTATGGTAGTATGCATTTAGAAACAGTACGTCAGAGAACTGTTTAGTATTGTAGTATGCGGTTATGCGTGGCTAAAATGTAAGTGCTTGTTAGTTAAGGATGAAATATTTGAAAAAGCAGTGTTTGTTTAGTTATTTATCGTTGTGTTATGCGAAGTGGTAAATTAATGTCTGGGAATTTTTATTAACACGTTAAAACAGTTTAAAAACTTCAGCTGTCAAAGTCGGAGCTAGTCGAGTTAGCCTAAACAGTTATTTGGCTAGCTTAGCTTAGTTCGCTAAGTAACTGTGCTGTAAATTTACTTCCTTGGTTTGAATTTTTCTGAGATATTTATTTAGATGTATGGAAACTTCTGACCGACTAAAAGTTTTAGTTTTGGGCTGCTAACTGTTAGTTTGAATGCTAATGACAGCGGTTTGTCAGTTAGCGCTCGGTGGCTAACCCAGTCTCCGCTGCAGTTACCTGTAGCTCAGCAGTAAGAGCTGCTCTGTTAATGCATCATATGACACTTACGATGCCAATAAACAGGTCTTGTTGTGCGGTGGAATAAAGTATTTTTAGCTAAACACGTCGATTTGGCTGTTAGGAATAATAAAATTAGTGCTGTCTGCTTGGGTGAACACAACCCTGTGTAGAACAGTAATAAAGGACATATTTTGATGGAGAAATAAACATTGTTTGTCTTTGACAGGTGCTTTATTATCACAGATCGCCTGTTTGCAGCTGTATGATGATCCATGGTGATCAGCTGAATTCAAAACTTGCTCCTGTGCAGCACAATGACTGCCCTGCTGATGGCCATTCTACTGCTTTTGTTTCTTGGAATCGTTTGTATCTTGATTTTCAGGTAAGGTGATATGATTGTTCTCTTAAGTGCTGTTATTACGACTGTTACTTGATTCAGGGTTAACAAACTCTAGTCCTGAAAAGTCTCATTATCATAAGAGAGTATAACATCTTCATTATCAATTGACTACAGCACATTTTCAAATACATGCAGTATCAAGTAATCTGACAGACATTTGGCAGGTTGATGAGTTGTGTGAGATCAAAACTATCCTTGCCATTACATGGGGTGTGAATACTTTTTAAATACTATTTTTAATTTGAGTAAAATGGCATATGTTCTCTACTTTTTTGTATTCTTTTTAAGTTGTAACAAGTCCAAAAATAAGCACAGATGTAGGGCAACATGCAAGTCAGAAGTGAGACGCCTTGCTTATAATCTAAAAGCCAAACTATGCAGACTGTGTTTTACAAGCTACATAAAACGATATGAATAGTTATGTTGGTAACATTACACAAGCGCTGAAGCTTGTGTCAACTTCTAAGGCTTTATCACTATCCAGTTAGGAATAGAAAGTCTTTTAGTTTAAAATGTTAATATACAAAGTACAATGTGATCTCTACTTTGTATATGCTTCACTGCACTATTCCTAATCCTGGTCATTTTTCCTACTGCCACCAGGTTATCTTTAAGGTTATCTTAATAGAAGCAGCACTGCCTCAGCATTTTCAAACCCGTGCTGTTTAGCATTAAAGCCCTATAGCCCTCGAAAACTGAGTTTGACACATTTTGCTTAGAGTCTGTGAACTGCTTTGAACTTTTGGCCCAACACCTTCTGTTCAACCTGAGTATCATGTGACCACATTAATGAGTAACATTACAGTTTCAGCCAAGCAACATTTAAATACATCTTGCATCCTCAAAATCTTTCACCTGTCTCATAAGAAAAAAAAACAACAGGAAAACACATCTAACTTATTCTTTTGGTTTGCATTCAGATGGCTCTGCTGCAGGTTGACAGTGCGATTCTTCCACAATGTTCTGAACCTTGAGCTGAAAATAAAATCAGTCGGCCTCTTTTCAATCAAAGGAATCAGCATCCAGTTTCCTTCTCAACATACACTGGTGGGTGAGCTTTCTGACATTTTATGTGGTGTACGCACACCACTTCACATATCTTCTTATTTCATCTTTGCACATGCAACCCCTGTATGGTGTAGATGATGCAGATTGCACATTGTGCTTTTTGTGACAGGGCCATGGTTAAACTGCAAGCTTAAAGAGCATGACAGTACATGTATCATGTTATTTACATTTATGTATGCCAGTGATAGCTCAGTGGTTAAGGTACTGGACTAGCAAACAGAAGGTTGCCGGTTCAAGCCCCGCCACCACTAAGTTGCCACTGTTGGGTCCCTGAGCAAGGCCCCTAACCCTCAATTGCTCATCGTGTTCCGCTCATTGTGTAAGTCGCTTTGGATAAAAGTGTCTGCTAAATGCTGAAAATGTAAATGTATGCGCATCATACTTCATCATATTGGAATTTTGTCTATCAAGTTGCGTTCAATCTTTTGTTTCTATTACTGCTTATAATCTTTCTTGATTTTTGAAGATGATCTTAAATATATTTTAAATGGCACTGACATTGCATAGACATCTATTATGCTAGCCCATCAAAAAGCAGTGGTAAAACATGAAAAGGAAATTAAAAAAAACCTGTTTGTTTGTTTCTGATAGGAAATACACAGAATATGGATTTCAAGCAAACTGATTAACCAAGACTTGCCGTAAGTATTAATCAGCATGAATGGTTTATTCTGAGACATTTGTATAGTGTTAAAAAATGCATCATAATCCACCTATTTTAACACAGATTGAGTATTTGCACTGTTTAATTTGTGTGTGTAAATATATATACAAATATATCACAGAAATAATAACACTTTTTAATGGTTTGGGAACTGAGGATGCTATTTGTTAAGTGAAAGACTTGGGCTGCTCAACAGTCTGGTTGCTGTTGTCTCATTTTCAAATATCCCTTCTTTGTTTGCTGTTCTCCAGGCGATATTTAGCGTTATGTGTGGGTGACACACGAGTACGGATTGACCTAAAAGAGCCCCTCAGGCTTCAGGTGCCCCAAAATCATGAAGGAAGTCCTCGCCAGGCACCACTCAGCCCCTCCACCCTGCGCTTTCTATCCCAGGTACTTTGCATTGATGTATTTTTTCTCCTGTGCAGTTCTCTCCGTGCTTTATTTGCATAATACTTTTCTCCTTTTCAGTTACTGTCCCTTCACATGAGCTCCATGAACGTCATGGTGCTAAACCTGCCACTGCCAGAATCGCTCTGGCACATGACAAGCACAGGCATCACTTTACTGCTTGATCACCAGAGCAAGAGGTGCAGACGCCTTTCTTACTGCACATCATTTAACACAAATTTCTTATTTTTAAATGGTGCAAATCTTGCTAGTTTGAATGTTGTGCTTTTTTTATAGCTTGGCCTGGGACTTTACAGTAGGACAGCTCAGTAGTAAAGTTCTAAAAAGCAGTAGACTGGTATGTATGTGTTTATTATTTATTAATGTATTAGGATAAGTTTTCTGACCACGATAGCTCGGTTCCTGCTCTAAAGTGTGTTTTATTTGTTATTTAAGTATTATTGTCATTATCATTGTACACTTATGGATATGTATCGGGTTTGTGACGTTACCCTAATCAGCAGGACACATGTCTGGCTGAGGTGTCTCTAGCATTGGCTGTAAGCGGTGACGTTAGTCTCCCTGACCTGCGCCCTGGTCAGCTAACACTAAATGTGAGGACTCTGCTGGCAGAGCTTCACGAGGGACTGTTCCTTTCTCAGCTTCTGTTTCCAAAATCATCATCTGTTCCAGAGGCCAGCCTTACTTCAACAGGTAAGACTACATCTGAAATTGCTGATCTTGTGGATAGCCTTTCATGAAAAGAAGAGGCTTGACCATAAAATTCACATTAATATTGATGTTTTGGAAATTTGATGTCCAAGAAGCTATTGGACAGGATTCTACATTCTTTATGTCATAGAGTGTAGTACAAGGTTTCTTTAATTTTCATTTTCTAGAGCTTATCGAAGGTCAGTCTATACAGGTGAATGCAATCGAGAAGATTCACAGAATGATTCCCCGAAAGGTCAATGTGGATTTTGAGAACACTAACATTACACTGTCAATGCACAGCCAGAAGCGGTGAGTGAATAGATTCAATGTCAGTGACGATATACGTAAAACAAATGCTTAATAGAAGAATTGCTTAATATTTTGATATTGTTGCAGTGCAACGTTTTATTTATTTATTTATTTATTATTTGCTTTTTTAGGCATCTAAACTGGACATTAAAATCTTTAAAGATGGGCTACGATCAGAATGATGAGCAGCCACCTTTGAAGGCCTTTTTTCCAGAGTTTAATTTTCCCTGCAGCAGCCTGGAGCTCCTGCTAGAGGGTGAGCACAGCTAAAAGATGAACACCTCACCCCTCCCCGTTAAATCATTATTTTAAAAAAATGCTATTCTTTCTTTGTTTCTTCAGATGGACTCCTTCTCTCACAGAGCAGACAGAGGATCATATGCTTAAACACGCTTAAAACTCAGCTGCAGGTAAACCGTTCTATGCACGGTCAATCCGGTTCATTATTTTTACCTCCCCAAATGTACATGTGACCATTTTAATTGCTTTCTAAGCCATGGTTCTGTCTACCTTGAAGGTAACTTCAGTGGATGTCTGCAGCTCGGTGACCATCAGCACCTGTATCGTTCACTACCGCCAGCAGGAGTTCTCTCACTGGCTAGATCTCTTCTCGAGGGAACAGTCCACTCGCAGAAACTCCACTCAAAGAAAGAAGTAGGACATTAAAACAAAAATATGAATGTTATTATGAAAAACGCCACAGCTGTATTTCAGTTGCAGGCACCTGTGACGTTAAACACATACTTATAGAATGCCCCAAATACACCAAGGAGAGACAACAGGCACACATGCCTGGAACCATAAAATAAATTCTTACACAAGACAACACAAGAACAGTTTTAACCTACCATGCAGCCATAAAAATAAATATAAAATAGCCAGAATTATAAAGACAAGATAATAAGCAGACATAAAATGACACATACGTGTTAAACATGGCATTAAAATCCAAATAAATAAGTAAACATTTCAGTTGCAGGTTGTAACATTATATGTGATAACACTAATTTTGATATTTATTTCTGCAGACACTTCCCTCTCCCAGATGTTCCTGTAAGGATTAGCTCTTCAGTGTCTAATGTTAACGTGTCCGTTCAGCTGGGAGACACTCCACCCTTTGCTCTCGGTTTCATCTCTGCTAATACAGGTATACCAATACAGGTGACACACTGCCCTACAATGCATGGAGTCGTGTAGCAGTGATGCCTGTTAACAGGAGCGCCATTCATTGTACTTCTGGACTAATCGTAGTTCTTGGATTGAATCCCTTTCTCAAACAAATAAAAGTCAGCGTAATTAGATAAGACTATTGTAAAGTGGCTGACTGTTGCTGGGTGGAGCATATTAACCAACAACAATTTGTCAGAGAAGGGCGGCACACTGGTGCAGCAGGTTGCGTGAGTGCCACATGACACCAGTAACCTTGTAATCTTTAAGTCTCGGTTCAAACCTCGAGTCCTGGCATGTTTGAGAAGTGTCCACATGCATCATTTTTACTACCTCACAAAACATGGCCAGCAGCTTTGTAATGACTTTAGGTGTTCTGTAATGGACAAATTCAGTCTAATTTAAATGTATCTGTTTTGCGCTTTTACAATGGACACTTTACAAATTCCAGGACCGGAAACCTCCCATGAATAAGCAGAGTGCAACAATGGAAAAGCCCCATACATATTATATACATACAAGGAAGAAACCAGACTTAACAGGGACCTCCGTTCTCCTTGGGTGGCCAAGAGGATACATTAGATTTAGATTTAGAATTAGATTAATTAAACTAAATATGTAAAAATAAAGTCGTTTCCAACAAAAGCTCCAATAAGTAAATGGACTGTTTTCATGCCTTGTGTCACAACACTGATCTGAGTGAAGCAGTTATTATAAAATTAATTAATAATTCATTACAGAATTTTCCAATAGTTTTCTGTTTTAAATAGTAAGTGTTGCTGTTTTCACACAGAGCTGCTGCATTCTGTGGATACCAGTAAAATAGAGGAAAGTGACCAGAGTTGGAATCTCTCCCTTGATCATTTCTGGTGGAGGGTGGGCCAAGGCTCCCATATCCAGCAAGCACCACACCCTCCTGGCAAACATGTATGGGGGGAGGCCCTCATCCTGGACAGTTTTACACTGAAGGTAAAAAAAAAACATTTTACACATTTAATTGCTTATCTATTTTTGTTTGTTTATTGTACATATGATTATCTGAAACTGTCAGTACTGCCCCCAGTAAGGTCTTTGTTTTTCTGTGAGAGTGGAAAGCTACTTCAGCTGTTTTACTGCAGCTAAAAGGTTGGTAGCACAGCAGTCTAATGTGCTGGACCACCCTGACAGTTAAATTTTTCTTAAGTTGGAAAGGCACACGCATTTACACGCATTTGCGATGTATGAACGGAAAAAGTCCAGGCAACTGTCTGTGGATCTCCTGGATCAAAATGGGGTGATATGTATAGCTTTAAGTGTTCCCAGGACCACTGTAGTTCTAATCCATTTGAAATTAAAAAAGCTTGGCACAACCTTGACTCTTCCTAAAGCTGGTCGTTCAGACAGAAGGGCAGGGGATATAAACAAATCTATGGGTCACTCTGAAAGAACTCCAGAAGTGTGGGTAGAAGTAGAACTTACTGGACGAATAATCTGCATTGTGCTGCATAAATCAGTCCTTTATGGCAGAGTGGCAAGAGTGGCCCACTTGGAGTTTGGTGGACAGCATGTAAAGGACTTTGGCAACCTGAGGAAAAAGACATTGTCTGGTCTGATTAGATAAAAATTGACTCCTGACAGGAGTATTCCTGCTCTGTGGCCAGTGTTTCCCAGTGAAAATGCAGCGGCCCTTACCGGGATTAGGCATTTGACTGAAATGTTGTACTGTAAAAGTATTGTATATGTTCTCCGAAACCATGTGCTCAGTGCTTTCAGAAACTTCGTCTTCAGACTTTCAAATTCAAACTTATTCAAAACTGTATTTTGCCCTTAGGGATTTATGTAAGTTTACATTATGGATGTGTTAAATCATATGCAAATGTCATGACAGTACGAAGTTGTTGAAATTACTTATCTCTTGTGTATCTGTTTGATTTGCCAGGGCACCTTCAGTAATCTCCAGAGTGTAGATTCCACCTCTGCTGCTAGTGTCTGTGTGGAGTCCAATCTGCAGGGCCTGCAGGTGGAGATATCCGAGACCTGCGCTCAGTGCCTGTCTCGCCTAATCTCTTTTCTAAAACCGGCCAATGCTCAGCAATCCCTTCCTTCCACACCTTCCATCACACAAGAGTCAACATCTGGCCTACCTTTAGTGTTGAAACTTCAGCTCCACCTGCAGGAGGTCAATGTTTTTACGCTTTCTAATGTAGCAGGTGTGTAATACCGGATGCTCTCATGTTCTACACTTAGCGGTTGCCTGATGACATTTTGGTGAAAGTGCCACAAATGGTTGCTCTCTTGTAATTCTTGCCCCTTTTTCTGACTTCCCCTTGTAGGAGCTGTGGCGTTGCGGGTGGATTCGGTAGATACCTGTAGCTCTGAGGGCAGTTTGCAGGTATCAGTGAAAGGTGTAGCTTTGACTATTCTGAAGCTGCTTAGTGAGAGCACTGAGCCCTGCCTCCCTGCACATGAGGCAATCGGTCCTATTCTCAAGCTCAACAGTCTCACTGTGGCCTATAAGAAGAGCAGCGGCACGCTGGAGGTACCTCAGGCCACGTGTCAATTTCTGATTGTTGAAACTATTATAGTTCACTTATTAATGACTTATTTATATTATTTACAGCTTCACTGTGAGGACAATTTACAGCTTCAGTGGACACCTTCTGATCACATGTTCCTTTACCAGCATGCATGTGAGAGCGGCAATTCCTGGAACTCTCTGTGCACAACACTAGACATAAAACAGAAGGACTCCGATTCAGCCTCTTTATCAGCCTCTGCTTTAAAAAGCTTCAGCATACATGTCAGTTTTGCACACACACAGCTCTCTGCCTATATCACTGAGAAGAACTTCATCATTGTACGCCTTGATGCCCTGTCCATTTCCAAGCAGCTCGGAAGCACTCGCATCAAGTCTCCTCGTCTGGTGTTTAACTTTGACGGAAACGATATCTTCACTTTCTCCGAGCCTGAGCTGAACATGCTGGATGAATCAGAAGAACTGCAGCACCACCGTGCTCGCTTTCCTTTTCTGACCACCTCCCACAACTGCACGTGGCTCTTTTCCTGCCCAGTGCTCTCTGTGGAGTTTCCATACCAGTACGACTTCTCCATCACTTTTGATAAAACTGTGAGCACCCAGAAATGGCTCAAGAGCCTCCACAGGCCTGCTTCCATCCAGCCAGAGCGCCTGCCCCCAGACGTCCTCATCCACATAGGCCAGTTCTCGTTTATCTTCCTGGATGACGTGTTTGAGATCAAGCTACGTGACAACTACGAGCTAATGAAGGACGAGAGCAAGGAGAGCGCGAAGCGCTTGCAGTTGCTGGACCGCAAAGTAGCCGAGTTGCGCCGCCAGCATGGAGAGCTGCTCCCAGCTAGAAAGATCGAAGAGCTCTATGCCTCTCTGGAGCGCAAGCACATCGAGATCTACATTCAGCGCTCGCGCCGCCTCTACGCCAGCACGCCCATGCGCAAGGCACTGCTCACTTGGAGTGTGACGAAGTTGGAGCTTGTGGCGCTGGCTGATCACTCACTGCATGGACACGAACGTGTTCGCCAGGTGCTCTGTGAGATCGACAGCGTCAGCCCTTTTCCCAGGGACGGCCTGCCTCTAGTGGTGCAGTGGTGCCGTGCCGTCACATTCAAGATCAGTACATTTTTGGGTGAGAGGTTTTAGCCATTTTAGCCATATTTTAATTATTACAATTTATCTTGCTTTCTTGATTCATTTTAAAAGGAAGCTAAGTAAGTTATAAGCTCATGTGGTAAGCACTACGCTGCTGGTAACAGAGTTTTAATCACGGTTTGGGCTTACAAATACAAAAGGCATACAATGTTTTACTGCTGTACTTAAAAAAATTCAGCTATTAATCAATCTGTTGCTTTCATTTGTCTTAGTGAGAATCCGAGACTACCCTCGTTACCTGTTTGAGATTAGGGATTGGGAGCTGTCGGGACGGCTTATAGGAACAGAACAGGATGGGCAGGTGCGTGGACGACGCAAGGAGGTGGTTCAGCTCGGCCAACCCTGGGGAGATGTGACTGTGTACCGGAACATTCCTCCTCTCAAATTCTACTATGACCTCACCTGTGAGCCTTCTCATTCTACAATATACTTAAGACTATTTGGGAAAAACGTATTTATATCTATATCTATATTTTTCTTGTGTGTGTAGCAAACATATCGCTCTACACCATTGTGTGGGGACCGTGCTGGGACCCGGCCTGGACTTTAATCGGCCAGGCAGTGGATTTACTGACCAAGCCTACTGCTGACCCCTCCCCTCTTCTGACCTGGTGGGATAAGAGCAGATTGCTCCTACATGGACGCTGGCAGATGGACATTGAACAGGCCAACCTGCACCAGCTTGCCACTGAGGTACTTGTGCTTACTTACCAGTTCTCCAAGATAGTTTTGTGTAGCAAAGCAGATAAACTTCTCCAGCTATCAGGATCTCCTCAGACACTAATAAATGCCCAAGAAAACAGGTTTAGGTGAATTTGAGATTGAGATTGGGATAGTGGGTTGACTAATTGGTTGGTAATGCTGGTGAGGTGGATCCTAGGATGAGTCCTGAGTGTACATAAAACAGAGATCTTAGGTTTCTTTCTTTTTTATGGCTTTGAAGGAAAATAATGACCCAATAATAACCCAGGGTGACAGTTCCTCTTAAGCACAGTTCTTTGCTCATCAAGAGCTATTTTAAACTACTCTCCTACTGTATCTTTGCAGGACCCTTATAACACTACAGAAAACATGCACTGGGAGTGGAACAAGCTCAACTTTGACTGGAATCCTGGACAGTTTGTCTTTAAGGGTGACTTGGATGTCAACGTTAGAACAGCCTCAAAGTATGTGCCACTTTTTTTTGAAGATGAAACATGGACATCCTTATTAATATCCAAACTGAAAAAATTTCTTTTTTTTTTATAGGTATGATGATATCTGTTTCCTGCACCTTCCCAACCTTTGTATGACCCTGGACCTGCAGTGGCTTTGCCACGGTAACCCACACGACCACCACTCCGTCACTCTTTGCTCTGCAGAAAGTGTGTCCGACGTCACTTCGGTACAGCCACATGACTCCTACCGGGCCTTTCGTTCAGAAAACCTCAATCTGTCCATTACAATGGATCTAAACCAGCCCGGAGGCGCAGGTTTCTGAACCGTTTTTACTCTCAACATTTATTTCTTAAGCATATGCAATTACTTCTTATTAAGAATTAAGGATTCGTGTAGCCAAGTGACATTCAAACAAGCATCCAACCAGATATTTTGGCTTACTAACCGCACTACATGTAGTCTTATTGCTCATAATACATTTATTGTTTATATGTGGTGTGCCCGTTTGCCCTTAGAGCCCAGCCAGCCTAGAATCCTTTTGTATAGCAGCACTCTGCGCTGGATGCAAAACTTCTGGGCCACCTGGACCAGCGTGTCACGGCCGATCTGCAGGGGAACGTTATTCCACAGCCTTCGACCCATTCGCAAGAAACTCGGACAGCACTACAAACAGCTGTCCTACACTGCAGAATTCCCTCAGCTGCAGGTTAGGAAGCTGCATATTTTGTACACACTTACACCTGCCCACATGAACAAGGTTTGAAGTTGATTTTATGATGATTAAATCTATCTTGACAGTAACAATGTAAAATTGAGCATTGGCCTTACTTTAGGAACTGTGCCAAGAAAATGTGTCAGCCAGAATTGTGTTTTACCATTGATTCTGGGTAAACCAGTCCCGCCACAACCCCGACCAGGGTAAAGTGGTGGGAAAAGATTAAATAAAATTGGATAATGTACTGTAAGCATAATGCACAAAGAATTGCACTAATGCTGTTGGCCCACTCCTGTTAAGCGGAGGATTTGCTCCTGATTTCTGAGGATTTTGGCATTTTGTAGGTTCATTACTGGGCATCGTTCGCTCAGCAGAGGGGCATTCAGCTGGAGTGCAGTAAGGGCCACATCTTCACCCGGGGAGCACAGAGGCTCATTCCACAGGGTGAGAACAAACCCACATCTCTGCATTTCCTCCACAGCCAATTTCTGCAGTGTGTGAATAAGCGTGTATGTGTTTTTGTGTTGCACCAGCTGGCACAGTAATGAGGAGGCTGATCTCTGAGTGGAACGTGACTCAGATGGTAAGCGAACTTTCTCTGGTCACTGTGCACCTGATGTCCTCCAGCTCTGATGAGGCGGCCGACCCCCAGATTAACGCACAGGTGCAGAAGACCCATCTACTCAGCCTGTCCTCGCTCAGCTATCAGAGGCAAAGCAACCGCATCGAGGAGGTGAGAGTACTTGTACACCATCTCTGCCACATGGGTATCCTCATTAGCATTGATGTGACTAATTACTTGATGTCTCTGTATATAACCTGATGAGCCAAAACATTAGTACAATACCAAATAAGTTGTTATTATTGCAGCAATAATGAGAAATCCCTTTGACCATCTCTCCCGACATACACAGCCAATCATCTTTGCTAGTCAATAGTACTAACACTTCAAAAGAAACCTCCAGATTTTACTGTTTATTTACTGCAAATTTCATTCATTTTAATCACTATGTGGGTTGAAGTTGATTCTGTATGCATAGGTCGCTGAGGATCAACAAGACAGGCGTCCATACAAACATAATTGGCTGTGTCTTGAGGGGATATGGTCGATTGGGCTACTCATTTCTGCTTTAATTGTGGCCTCAGCCTTTGACCCTAGAAATGCTAATTCATGTCATAGACTATATGTTTCATTTATAAGCTTGTGGTACAACACTTGATTTTTCATTCCTCTGTCCAATCAAAAATAGAATTTAAACAAAGGTGCATTGTTTTTTAATAGATAAAGTATTTTTTCATGAAATTATGAAATCAGATATTGCTAATCAGATGTGGATTATTATTATTACAGTCTTATTTAAGAATTTACTCCTATGTCGAACAGGAAGTGGGTTCAAAAGATGAGTTTAACGCCTCCTACACACACAAGCTGTGCCTGGTGGATTTGCGTGCCTCCTGGACCACCACCAACAGGAACATCGCCTTTGGTCTGTATGACGGCTACAAAAAGGCATCCGTGCTGAAGAGAAACCTCTCAACAGAGGCACTGAAAGGCCTGAGGATTGACGCACAACTGCAGGCTAAGAAGCTGAAGCGCTCTATGTCCAATTACACTCCCAATGCTGCTCTGTCTACCCCTGTCGTACCCATTACCAGTCGAACTGAGAAGAGCCAGAATGAAGGTGCATATTCCTTTTATTTAAACCTAATTTTGAATGAATGCTTATCGTTTTAGAATAGAATGTCTCAACAAACTCGGGGTCAAGTGTTCACATATTTTGGGGTCATACTTAACTCCAAGTTGGCTTAATCGTCTGTTCTGCTAAAGGTACATCAATGCTGCAGAAGCTCATCGAGGAGACTGATAAGTTTGTGGTGTTCTCTGAGGAGGAGGCAGGAGTGAGCGACCAGCTGAGCGGGATCGCTGCGTGCCAAACTGACGACGTGTACAACCGCAACTGGTGCATCGAGCTTGTTAACTGTCAGGTAGAAACCAAAGGTCCACTCCTTCTAACCAAATATTTTTTTAGTTTTTTTTGTCTTAATTCGATTCTGATCTCCTTGTTGTGTGGTCCTTTTTATCGATTTGTGTTTAGATGATGCTGCGAGGCACCGAGACGACAGGGTGCGTGCTCGTTTCTGCTGCAAAAGCTCAGCTACTGCAATGTGAGCATCACCCAGCCTGGTACAACGATACTCTCAAACAGAAGACCACCTGGACCTGCTCGCTAGACTGCATGCAGTATTTTGCGACCATGGAGTCCAATCATTCAGAGCAAGAAGATGGGCAACTCTGGTTAGAGGTGGGCTCACTCTGCAGTCCAGACTAAACTGTTGTACTGATGCTTGAAAATAGTTCTGCTCACATACAGAAACACACACACACACACATGGGTTCAGATTTGAGAACAGTTTGCGAATCAGGGTGACTTTTAGGGTTTGAATCCTAATTCAGGCTGCACATTGTGTTAATCAAGGTGTCTTGTTTTCTCGAAACATGCAGGTAAAAAACATTGAGGAGCACAGACAGCGGAACTTGGACTCAGTGCAGGAGCTAATGGAGAGCGGGCAGGCTGTGGGCGGCATGGTCAGCACCACCACAGGTACGGTAAATCTATCTTTGTGTAATCCTACATTCCAAATATCAAGCAACAAAGCCACAGGTGAACATTTCAGTCAGCCAGCTCATTCACTTCTGGCACTCATTTGTTTTTCATTTGGCATGTAGCTTTCTCAGATCCTTTCTAAGAGACCCACATACTTTTGGCCATGTAGTGTATCATTAGGAAGCAGAACACACCTGAAAGAAGGACACAACTTCAACAAGCAGTTCTAGATTTGTATGTTTTGTTGTATTAATATTTGTAAAGGTGACTCGCTTGTTGTCTGTATTAGACTGGAACCAGCCATCCCAGGTACAGGAGACACAGCAGGTCCAGCGCATCATCTCCCGCTGCAGCTGTCGCATGTACTACATCGGCTACAGTCATGACATCGACCCGGAGCTTGCTACGCAAATCAAACCACCTGAAATACAAGACCGTCATGAAAAAGAAGATCTGCTGAAGAAGCAGGCTGGTAGGATCTACCTTTCTTCAACTAGCAAATTTTTAGTAATGCTGTGTTCTCGGATATGCATGATAAATCAAACGTGTATTTCTGTTATGCATGCTAGGTGCAGTAGACACTTTTACATTGATCCATAATGACCTTGAGATCTCCACTAACCCAGTGCAGTATGCCATGATCCTGGACATAGTCAACAACCTCCTGCTGCATGTGGAACCCAGGCGCAAGGTTAGAAAGTAAAAGTTATAATAAAAAAAATCCACTGTCCTGCATATGTTCAGTTAAATACATCAATATATAAGTTGGCTATCTGGCTAATAGAGTTTTGTTTTAAATAATGCCATTATATCTTTGAAAATATGTGCTGTGTCCTAAATCATATACTACACATTTTTGAAACAGAATTTCTAATCTGCAATGGCCTTTACAGGAGCACAGTGAGAAGAAGCAGCGGGTGCGCTTCCAGCTTGAGATCTCCAGCAACCCAGAGGAGCAGCGCAGCAGTATTCTGCACCTACAAGAGGCTGTGCGTCAGCATGTGGCTCAGATCCGCCGCCTTGAGAAGCAAATCTACTCTAACATCAGGGTTAGTGTCCTAGCAGGAAGATCTGTATGTTTCTCATGTTCTTCTTAGAGCTCAAAGAGGACAAGCATCAGGTTGTTTTCTGTACTGTCATTCAGGTGGAAGAATTAATGTTTCCTGACAGACCTAAGTGAGGTCTCTTCTGATTTTCAGCTGACTGATAAACATTAATGAAATATCTGTACTTTTCGTTGTTCTTACCTATATTGCCGTCTGACATGGTTCAGAAGAGTTTTTTTGACTGTTGTTGAGTGAACCATAAACTCCGCCCACAAACACATTAGCATTGCTCATCACTGCGTTTGTGCTACTATCACACCAACATAGGAATAAACAGTTTGTACCACTAGCTTGTTTTATTTGCTTAGTTAGATTTGCTTATATTGTGTATGGACAAAAATGATTTTTGCCTCCTGATCATGCTTTTTCTGTTTGCTTGAAACCCTGCAGTCACAGCCAGAGGAGCTGAGAGGAGACGAGCTGTCCGACATTAACCTGCGCCTGCAGAACCAGCTCAATCAAGAAAAGACTGACCTGCAGATGAAAAGCGAGGAGCTCAACATCTTAATCAGGTGAGTATATGAGACAGTGGTAGCCTAGTGGGTACCACTAGCTTTGGGCTATAAATCAGAAAAAGGTTGTGGATTTAAATCTCAGTCACTGTTGGGTTCTTGAGCAAGGCCCTTAACCCTCTCTCCTCCAGGGGTACAGTACAATCCAAACAAGCTGGGATATGCAGAAAAGGAATTTAATTGTATTGTACATGTGTATATGTATATATGACAATTAAAGGCATTCCATCTAGACATTACCTAGATACTTAGATTATTATCATATAAATGACATTGTTCAGTCATAAGCAGCAAAGAAATAGGTATAAATAATTACCAGTATTACTAACTGCTGAAGTATATAAAGAGTTTTCTTACACGTCATTCATGTTAGTCAGACTGACATAGTTTACCTTTTTTAGATGTTTTAAAGACTTTCAGCTGCAGAGGACGAATAAGCTGGAGCTGCGGAAGCCTCCGGAAGATGTGAGCGTGGTGCGGCGTACCGAAATTTACTTCGCCCAGGCTCGTTGGTGCCTCACAGAGGAGGATGGTCAGCTGGGCATTGCTGATCTCGAGCTGCAGAGGTTTATGTACAGCAAGGTGAGTTCTGTAGGGTGAAGAAGGAGGGAATTGCTTTGAGCTACTCAGTGGACATAAAAGTGGGGCATGTTATTAATTCAGGTTTTTTTTTTCCAACAGATAAACAAGTCTGATGACACAGCAGAACATCTCTTAGAACTTGGCTGGTTTACGATGAATAATCTGCTTCCCAATGCTGCTTACAAGGTACCACCAAACTGATTAAGTAGTGCCCCATTTATTAAAACACATGCATCATTTTAACTAAAGCTTTGCTGGTAGCTAGACCAGTTCTGCCACTTATAAATAAATAAATTATAAATAAATTAACTTTATGTTTACTTGCCTACTTAGGTACACATTAACTACTTGTGGCTGGTTCAGATGTTTGTGCCAATGTCTTAATATCTTAATATCGTAATATCTCTGCTTGCTTTGCTTTCTCTTGCGCAGCACTTGAGGGTATGTATGGTATTTGGTGTCAGTCGTCTGCCTCATTTCAAAGAACAAAATACATTTTGCCATTCATTGTGTGGTCAAAAACACCAACAGGAGTTACTGTATTGATTTGGATCATTATGTGCTTCATCATGGTATCATGGTCATGTTGTTTTGTTTTGTTTACTCATCTACAGTTGTATATTTTGGCCCTGCTTTACTAAGGCTACATACATGCTTGTCTTCAATTCTGATTGTGTTTATATCTGATTTTGTTTTTAAGCATATTTAAATATTGCTGTTTTAATATGCCAGTCTAAACGGATTACACTCCTAAACCAACATGCATCTTAGTAAATCATTTTAGTAAATCAGGGCCTTCGTTTTTGGTTTGTCTGGAAAAAAAAGTGTAAATCACAGGAATTAAAGCATTATTATTTCAGCATGGCTGTTCTGTAAATCTGTGTCATGATAAGCGCTGGGTGTGTTTTACTGTCTCTTTTTTTGTATTGTAGGTGGTGTTGCGTCCCCAGAGCCCCTGCCAATCAGGAAGACAGCTTGCTCTGCGGATCTTCAGCAAGGTTCGCCCCCCTGTGGGTGGGATTTCTGTCAAAGAGCATTTCGAGGTAAATTGTATTAACAAATTTTCAGGCTCTGTGCTTACATTTATCATGCAAAAAATTTTAGGCACCTTTTTTTAAGTAGTAGAACGTAAGTCACATTAGTCCACCAACTGTTTCAGTACGGTATTTACTGCACTAGTAAGTGGCCTGAGAAGTTGCGTTAGGTTTCCATGCTTTCTTTGTTGCTTTTAAAATGGAAGGACGACTGGCCTTTGCTTTGGCTGAATGAGGAAATTGTTTCCTGCTTGTTTGATACATTACTTCATAATCAAATGTTAGAAGCCACTTATACCAGAGCTTCTATGTTATGTTTAGCTGCATATGCAAGTGAAATGCTTGCATTATAGCAGTGCAACGATTCCATTCAAGTAAAACATTGTTTCATTGATTAGGTCAACGTGGTGCCACTTACCATCCAGCTGATGTACCAGTTTTTCAAAAGGATGATGGGATTTTTCTTCCCTGGAAGAAATGTTGAAGAGGAGGACGTCGGAGACGAGGAGGACAAGTTCCGGATGGTCACCACAGGTTTGACCTGTTACCTGTATAATTAGCTAATTAACTTCTCTTTTCTTAGACCTCACAACTGATATTTTAGTTTTATCTGCAAAGTTCTGATATTCTAATATCCCGCACCCCCTTCGTTTTGGTCATGTTTTTCAGAAGTGACAATATTTTTATGTGTGTGTGTTAGATTTCTGATGGCAGTTACACCGATAGCTCAAGTCGGACTATTTAGAGCTCAAGTCTTTGACAGTGACAGTGAATAGTGTGTACCAAAAAGCTCTCCCCATGCCTTTATTTTTTCTGGAATTCAGGTGTTGTGAAACCTAGACAACTATCAGAGGACTCCATTGGGGCATTTGGTCCCAGCAAAGGGGTCACACAGGGAATGAATCGCACATCTGGAGTACGGAGGTCATTTCGGAAACCACCTGAGGTATTATGGCATTTCTCCAGCGGCAGGTTTATAGCTGAAAGTATGTAAAGCTTACTTTAAGCATAAGTAATTGCCCTTAATAACAAACAATACACTGTTTGATCTCTTTCCAGCACTTTGTAGATGACATTGACAAAATGAAAGAAAGAGCTGCAATGAACAACTCTTTCATCTACATAAAAATCCCTCAGGTCCCTCTTTGTGTCAGCTATAAGGTGAGTGGTGTGCGTGTAACCCCTGATTTGTTTGATGGTTCAGTTTTTCATAGCATATCAACTTAAGGCTTAATAAAACTTTGCATTATGATCTAAACATTTGCAGGGAGAAAAGAGCAGTGTTGATTGGAAGGATCTGAACCTGGTGCTGCCCTGTTTGGAGTATCACAACAATACCTGGACATGGCTGGATTTTGCCATGGCTGTGAAGAGAGATAGTCGGAAAGCTCTGGTCGCCCAGGTACTTTTTTCTACTAAATAGAAATATAATGTATATTTATGGATATGATGGACCTTAAGATACCAAATGTTACCAAATCTTTGTTCTTCTGATCCTAAGCAATTCTTTGTACTAAACTTTATATTAACTAGATGCATTGTTTAATGTCTTGTTTAGACAATGTAAAAACCTCACAGCCTCTTCTTTTTTTCCCCTTTTACTCGTCACTGATGGACAGATGATAAAAGAGAAGCTGCGTCTGAAACCAGCCTCGGCCTCCGAGTCTCGAGGGAAGACTGTAGAAGGAAAACCAGACAGCAGCCTGCAGCAGCAGCAGAAGGAGGACGAGAAGGCCCGGATTCTGTTCGGCCTGACCAGCACTGACAAGAGCACCAGCAAGAAGCTCTTTAGCCGTAACAAGTGACTCTCCTTTACTTCGCTCACCTGAGTCCAAGTCCTCGTGTCTCTGTTTTTTAAGGCCCAGCCACAACAGAAACTTGAGTTCCGCAGACTTGAACAAACTGCGAGATTTAAGCCAAAAACGGTTGAGCTTTTCTTTTTTTTTCCACAGGTGATAAAATCATGTCTAAATTATGTTTAGACTTGTTTTGTAGATAGTAATCTGGCTGAGAAGCAGTAGTGAGTTAAGCTCTTGTGAAAAATTAAAACACAACCACATCTGGCTGAGTGTGAACCATGTAGCCAATGTGTAGTCAGGTTGGGTTGCACAGTTGTGTGTTACGCTAGTCTAATCCCAGTGCTGCCACCGGCCTGTTTGGGACACAGACAAATTTGAGGTCTGATGAAACGATTCACCTCATTGTCACTGCAACAGTGACTACTGTCTGGTTAAGGTCCCAGCACAGGTGGCTGAAGAATACTACAGTGTAACGTGTTCCTTCATGTGTGTTAAGGCTGTAGGAATCTACTACTTTATGGAAGGAATCGTACATGTCTAAATTCTTATATTTAGACAGTTCAGTAGTAAACACATACTGGTTTTTGGATTAACTGTGTATCAACATACATTGACGTACCGCTCCATTTAAGGTCAACATGGCAGAGCAGTAGTACTGTTAATCACAGAAGCAAATTTGGGGATTGCCATCAACCTGGCCAGGTGCCCACACAGGCATGATTGGCTGTGCCTGAGGTGAGGGAATGGGTTAAACTCATTGCCGTCGCACTCTTGCGACCTCCGCTGTAACTTAATATGTACTGTAGCTCTCTGTGAGAATTCATCATCTCCTATTTGGCAGCACAGGGTAGGAAGTACTAGCAGCAGGATTTCAGTAGGGATGAGGGAATTGGGAACAAATGGGGGAATAAAAAAAGGGAGATTTAAAAAAATCTAGTGTGACCGGGCCTTGAGTCTCAGGCAGCAGAGACGTTGGTGGACCATGAAGGAGAGCAAAGCACATTATAATGTCAACCACAGACTTCCTGTCCTTTTGCTTTAGTGATCCATGCTGGCTATGGATGAATACGGTTTAGCGGTGAAGTCCCTTTTGTCTCCTAGTCATGATACAGGTCAGGAAGTTGGGATCATTACACGGCTGTCCATGAAGAGGGCAGAAACCATAGGACTTAGGATATAAAATGTACACTTCTCATTTTTATTGTGTCATAACTTAAGTCACTGCACTATACGAAGTCCTAACGTATCATTATAACCATTTCAGTTCAAGTATTCTTAATGTTGTGGTAATTTCAGAACTATTATTTGTCCAGTCTAACAGAGGGTAAAGATTCTGCTTTCTGACGTCTCTCCTGCAGGCACAGGAGACACTAAATAAGTAAATTACAATGCAAGCATATTTATGCATATGGGATGGGTTGTTTGGGAAGCCAAAATGAATCAGAAATAGGTTTTACTTCAATATTATACTGTCTGTAGTATTTCAATTGTGCTGAATCTCACATTTCTTTATCTAATGCCTTGTTCACTAGAACATGCTTAAAATTTGCCTCTTTAAAGTTCACGACAACTGTAATTATGAACGAGTTGCAGGTATTTAGTATTACTGTGTCAGCTTTCAATTTACTGTACTAAACATTGTGCAATACCTTATAGCTAGGACTGATTATTCATCTGTCATTAGTAAATCATCATCTAAATTTTTTCGAAGCATTCTGTATTATCATTTTACCACTTTTGCACTTTTCATGTTTATGGATCATCTCGGTGTAACTTTTTTCCACAATGCACAGTGATTTGTTTCTATGTTGCTGTTCTTTCTGTCATATCAGGGTGTAGACTGTTCAGGCGTAATCTGATGTTAATGCTTTGTGAATTCATTTTTCATATAAAAAATCAAAGCCTCAATAAACGTCTCATATTGTTCAATGATAAAGACAACTGATAGATTCCTGGGCACCTGGGTTCACTCTGAAGATTGCTGTCTTTGTGGATTTTACGGAAATTTCCACTCTGTTTTCCTGAGTCGCAAACTAAAATTGACCCTAGGTGTGAGGAATAAGTAAAAGAATTGTGTTTGGTCTTTCTGGGATAGATTCTTGACTCAACGCAGCCCTGACCAGGATAAAGAGGTTATTGAGAATGGATAAATAAATGAGTAAATGAATGAGCTGATAAACACCCAGAATAAAATTGGTTTTGATTGAAGCATGGGTCACATAAAAGCTCTTTCTTGACAACCCACACAATTCTATTCATCTTATTAATTGGGATGCATAACTTTGTTAAACAACAGCAGACTTCTGACAGTTACCCAAAATCATTTAACACATACTTGATAATTAAAACAGGATTTTTTAACTCATCACATTAATAAACATGTTATTACACTTTTCTTCACTTCTAGGTTCAACTCAAAATCTTAATCTGGGTAAACTGTGTAAAAGCAGAAGCTGTATTGTATATTTTCGTGCTTGGACTGTAAAGGAATAATCAGTTTCTTTGATGATTGTTAAGGACACATATCTATGTGATTGACCCAAAAATTCATGTCATATCAATGCATTCATCATTTTTCTTTCATTGTTTTGCACAAGCATAAAGTACATTCAGATTTTAGTCTGATTTTTGTGCTGCATTAACACCATTTTGGAGTAGACTGATGAAATCTCAAGTTGATATTTTAACTGGCCATTAAATAGTAAAATAGCTCTTGCACACAGAAGTCAATCTTTTCATAAATAATCGTATCAGCGAATGATGCTTGGGGATTACTATCCAACTTTTAGACCTTGATCTGACCTATTTGTGAGAGCAAAGACAAATCCAAATGGGAGCAGCCTTAATAGGGCAGAAAATTAAAAACCAGATAAAGCATCATTATTAATGTCTTTAATTAGGTATCTGGAAAAAAAATCCCACAGCCCCCTTGGACTTGGCTAAATATAACATTATCTCTTTGTGCTTCTCCCTGGAGGTCCCTCCCAGACCCCGTCTATAGAGAGATGATAGCACCAGTTCCTGCATGTGTAGATTGACCTATGTGTAGTCTGCAGTCATCAGGTTCACCACCTGTTCAACAAATAGTCAGTTTGTACTGTTCTGACTTGTATACATTTGGGATGTTTTAAAAACTGCAATAAAAACAAGACTGTGAGTTGTTCATTCTCTCCAACCTTTATTCAACTGCCTAAAGTACAAAGAAAAGACAGCCTATGTTTTTACTGACCATCTTGATTGTATTTTTATATATGAACAACACATTCAAAAGCATTTAATCACTGTCATTAATCACCTTTCCTATTAATTAATTAATTAACACTTTTTAATCATTTGGGAACTGAGGACACTAATTTTTGCCTCAAGCATTCATGCTAAAGACTTCTCCTACTCAACAGTCCATATTCACCATAGTCGGATTCTTCTCTTACTGAAGCATCATACATTTTAAAAGGAGACAGTAGTTTTCCAAAGTGCTCCTGAGCCCTGAGTAAATTCAGCAGTGGGTTCCAGCCTTGCCCTACACAGAATAAGATTTCTGTTTCCATAGTATTTTCATAATATTATGTATGGTAGATGGTGAAGGACGTACATGATGTGCAATCTTGCATTAAGAATTATTGACATTTAAACTGATTGACAATTCATTAACTAAGTTGGTACAAAGCAGTGAGCCACGACCCATCTTTTTGAGTGGACCCACCTTTTATATCCTATAGTACACTGACAATTCACCTGCTTTTAATGTGTTTAAAAATTTTATGACTTACATTTACAGCATTTAGCAGACGCTTTTATCCAAAGCGACTTACACGATGAGCTGAAGAGGGTTAAGGGCCTTGCTCAGGGACCCAACAGTGGCAACTTGGTGGTGGCGGGGCTTGAACCGGCAACCTTCTGTTTACTAGTCCAGTACCTTAACCACTGAGCTATCACTGCCCAAGCTATGACTTGATTGTATCATAAACTGTGCACTTGTATTTTGCCCCTGTACCACTTTTTTGAAGTGTTGCAGACATTATATTCAAAATTAGTTTGTATTCTTAATCAACATCACTTCCTTTTTTGGACTTTTTATATTGGGATGCCTCCTTTTAGCTATGAACTGTATATCTGATCTGCCACCATATGCTTGTCCATGACCACTAATTAGAAATAAACATTGTAACACAATGCTCTCACCTTTAATATGTTCCTGCTGTGAAAATTTAGGAGGTACCAAGACGTAACTAAAGCAGGTTACTGGGGTGATGAGGTGCACCCCTCCATGGCACCCTTTATCAAAACATTTAATGAGGTCACGATGTAAGCTCCGCCCAACAGGTGTCAGCATCCTCTGGGACTGTACCAGCATAAAAAAACTGGGACAATGTCGTCGTGCCAAAAAAGAGCCTCTCATTTCATTCTTCATCACAACCGGGGAGCAAGTCGAAGCATCTGCTTCTCTGAGCTCTGAGAGTCTGGCTTGGTGAGTAACTGTCACTTTTTATTTTGCTGAGATTTTATTTTTATGCAAAGCAGGTCTTTAGATAGATAAAGTTATACAGAGACTTATGCAAATGTTTGGAGATTTTCTAAAGGGAATAAACCTAAATATGAAATTTTACATATTGGAAAATAATAATACATCGACAAAATGTAGGAAGTTATTGTATAAAGGTGCTTTAACTTTCACCCAAGGAGGATGCTGAGTCTGGTTCTTCTTGAGGAGGAGGTTTTTACTTGCCACTGTTGTCCTTGGCTTGCTCACCAGGGGTTTTTGATCTGTTGGTTGGGGATGCTGTAAAATTGATTTGAGACAATGTCTATTGTAAAAAACACTAAACAAATAAAAAAGTAAGAACAACACCGCAGCTAAAAAGCCACAAAAAGGAACAGGGAAAATAAAAATTATGGCCAAAATAACAGAAACAAACAAAGTAACAAATAAAAGACAAAAATATTTGCACCATGCAGTGGAGAAAGGCGATAGTAAGGGGATAGTGCAGAAATGAAAACTGGTTGTCACAATATGGGAAGCTGCTCAGAGCGCCAGTGACAACCAAGTTCTAGGAAAAAGAGCAAAGAAAGGAAACCCAGAACAAGCCGGGGATGGCTAGTGGCACCCCACCCCACCAACTGCCGCAGCCTGTCCTTATTGTGGATTCACACTTGGGTTTAAAAAGGGTTATCACGTCGCCTCCAGGGTGGTTCTATCATGATGGTCAAAAAGTTGCACAACAACAACTGAGCTCCCAGGTTTCGGCATCCCCTTAAGACTTGAGGTTCCTTGTAATGGCTGATCATGTACTTCACGTATCAGATTTTATACTTCAGATAGATTCTATATTTTATAATATTCACTTTACTGTCCTCAGGTTCTAAACGATCAGTAAAATGACCCACCAGTTTCTGACGCTCACCACAGAGCAGAAGAAGGAGCTGCATGAGATTGCTCTTCGCATCGTGACTCCTGGGAAAGGCATCCTAGCAGCTGATGAGTCCGTAGGTTAGTGCTACTATTTAAGCTGCTCTGTGATCATGTTTTTTTCCTACATTAGAAGAAAATTAATATCTGGAGTGTTCTGTGTGTGTGTGTGTGTTGTTTGACCAACAGGCAGCATGGGAAAGAGGTTAAAACAGATAGGAGTTGAGAACACAGAGGAGAATCGGCGCCAGTTCCGCCAAGTCCTCTTCACAGCCGACGACCGTATTGACAACTGCATCGGGGGAGTCATTTTTTTCCATGAAACCCTCTACCAGCACACAGATGAGGGTGTTCCTTTTGTTAAACTGATCAAAGACAAAGGAATTACTATTGGTATCAAGGTATGCACTTTTCTGACAGATTTAAGCTTTTAAGGTGCTGACAGATAAGTGGAAACTACTACAGATTTGTCATGATTTCTTTCTTTAAGGTGGACAAGGGAGTCGTGCCTCTTCCAGGAACTAATGGCGAGAGCACAACACAAGGTAAACCAAATACAAACCTCAGTTTTAAACTGCTTAAGACAGCAGTGTGTTCAGAAGTGTACAGAACAATGAAATATAAAGTTGCATGAAGACTACAATTAACTGATCCACTTTTTTCAAGGCAGTTTTAGCTGTGCAGTCACATAGCGCTTCATTGTCATATTCTATTTTATAAAACCTGGGGCAGATCTAGACTACAGGCAGGTCAGTTTAGCACCTGCACTCTTTGATTACCCAGTCATACTATTGTAAGATATTATCATGGTAAAATAAGCATTCATCTTCGTGGAAAAGATGTCTAGAAAGCTGCATGTTGATCCAAAATCTGTCAGTGTTTATGCAATTCTGATTACTAAACACTTGTATCATTATAGTCCCTGGGATAGTCCCTTGGTTTTAAATTTTACACTGACAACAATTTGAGTGGTTTATCGTTTCATTTTATGGGAGCTTCAGTCCAGAGAAGTCGGCAGCTGTTGTTGATAAATGGCATTAACTGTACATAGTGTCTTGCATTGTGGGATGCATCAACAAACTTTATTTATTGGCAGTTTGTCAAAGTATTCTCAAGCCCAGTTGTTGATATCCATCACAGAAGCATTTTGGTTTGGCACAGTGCCACCTGAGTAATAAAACCCAAGTGTTCAGTACTGTTTTTAGCTTTATATTTTATACACAGATCATTCATCTGGATTCACTGAAGGTTTTCATGGTTTCCCATTTATGTTCTACTTTTTAAGTTAGAGTGTCTTTGATCTTTCAAATACTGTAGTTATCCATAACTCCCTGTTTCACTGGGGTATATGTGTACAAATTAAGGTCCATAATGGCATGGTTTGATGAATTGCTGTAAAGAAAATGCCCTGACCTAAACCCTCCTGAAGACCTGTGGGACCTAGTGAACCAGGCCTTTACACCCAACATCAGTGCCTGATCTCACAAATGCTCTTTGTACTAAACATGCAGTAATTTTCACTGTCAGACTTCAGAATCTTGAAAAAAGCTTTACCAATTGGTCAATGACTGGAGAATGTTATAGCCATAAGTTTGGTTGTCAACCCCATATTACTGCCCAAATTTCTGGCACTGGATGTCTATTAATGTCTAACAAGCTCATGGTTGGGTGTCAACATCCTTCCAGCCATATAGTCACCTTAGTGTCCATGGTTAGCTTCTTTATAATGTCTGTGACTGAAACGTTAAATGAATCCTCATTTCAGGGTTGGATGGTCTATTGGAGCGTTGCGCTCAGTACAAGAAGGACGGAGCAGATTTCGCCAAATGGCGTTGTGTAATGAAGATCAGTGACACCACCCCGTCTGAACTGTGCACTACAGAAAACGCAAATGTCCTTGCCCGCTATGCTAGCATCTGTCAACAGGTAGAGTCTTATTTATTCTCTTAACATAATAACAGTGTTTTTAGGCATTTTTAATTAAGGTAATATTTTGTTTTCCGTTTACAGCATGGGATTGTACCTATAGTGGAACCTGAGATCCTGCCTGATGGAGATCATGATCTCAAACGCTGCCAGTTTGTTACAGAAAGGGTTAGTAATAGTCACAATAAACGTCATTGTACCGTGTGACTTAAGCATATGTTTAGTGCATTAAACGTTTTAACTAAAAATAGACTAATAATGGTTCACATACTTTTGGCCATATAGTGCTTATGTCACTTCCAAATTTAAAGTACAGTACGAGTGCCATATGTGTACGTTCTACACATATACAGGTGCAACAGTTAGAAATAGATTGAGGTTGAACATATACTGGAGCCATTGCATATCAAAAATATACTTTATTTATTATTCTATGGTTATGATCCAGGTGCTGGCGGCAGTGTACAAGGCCATGTTTGAGCATCATGTTTACCTGGAGGGTACCCTGCTCAAGCCAAACATGGTGACGCCAGGGCACGGCTGCCCCATCAAGTACAGTGTCGAGGAGGTTGCCATGGCCACCGTCACTGCCCTGCGTCGCACTGTGCCTCCTGCTGTCACAGGTTACGTAGATTACATCACATTTTCCAAGCACTGTATTATTCTATAATGTAATTCTATTAATTCTACAATTTTATAAATATTCCAGACGTTAAATTCTATAGTGTAAAATAATTTGTGCTTCTAGGAGTGACGTTTCTCTCCGGAGGTCAGAGTGAAGAGGAAGCTTCTGTCAACTTAAATGCCATCAACAACTGCCTGCTGGTGAAGCCCTGGGCGCTGACCTTCTCTTTTGGTCGAGCCCTGCAGGCCTCGGCGCTAAAAGCCTGGCGCGGTCAGAAAGAAAACCAGACCGCTGCCACAGAGGAGTTCATCAAACGTGCTGAGGTATATCTTCTTCCCACTCTCTTATCCTGATCTGTGCAATATTATATGGCATTTTATATGCTCCTGGTATTCATTTATATAATCATCTTTTAAATGTGTTTATCCTCAGTGGAGTTTGGGTGGGTCCCGAGCCTACATATATATTGGAATATTTTTGATAATCATCAAATCATCCAATTCATTCAAAAGCCACCCAAGGTGGATGAGTCCCTGCTGAGTCCGGTTCCTCTCAGTGCTTCTGCCTTTATTTTTAAGGGTGTTTTTCCTTGCCACTGTCGCCCTTGGCTTGCTCAGTGGAGGTTTTTGGTCTGTTGGTCCTGGATGCTGTAAAGCTGCTTTGAGACAATGTCTGTTGTAAAAAATTCTGTACAAATAAATTTGATTTGACAGTTGTCTACTTAATCAAGTTTGTGTTTTATCTCCCTTATGTGTCTCCTCAGATTAACAGCTTGGCAGCCCAGGGGAAGTACACTGGTGGTGGGGACAGCAGTGGAGCCACTGGTCTTTCTCATTATCTTTCTAACTACGCATATTAAACTGCTAACTTCAACGTACTACAGCATTTCCTGAGATTTGCCGAATTCTACTTCCACTGATATAGAAATGACTACAATTAGGATACATTTACCTTAATTCTGTATACATCTTATAAACTTTTTAGAATAGGTTCACCTTATGAGAGAATGATTAGCACGTAAACTCACCAAGCACTTTAATAGGTACACCAGTCTGGTACATCCAATCATTGTTCATTTTATAAGCTATGCCTACCTTGTACATCAAATTTGTGTTCTGTGCTCTGTACACTTTATCCCCCAGTACCCTTTTTATCAATAAAATGGAACACCATAGGACCCCCAGTGACCAAATAATCTGGCCACATCCAAATATTATCATCCATGTGATCCATGTATCATGTGGTATATTGGGGTCATATGGTGTCCCTGTTGATTAATAAATTGGATAGAGCAGAGTAGCAAAGTGTTCATAACAACACATGGGCTATTGTAAGTACTGTAACTGTATGCCCACAAAGTTCATCTGTATAGTAAATGTATATTACTCAAATAAAATACTCACCCAATGACAGTACGTACCAGACAGATGTTCCATAATTAAGTGCTCATTGTGATGTAGAGATGTTGATTTGAGTGTTTTCTTTGCCAGCCATGGTATGCTTCTGTGATCCAGCATTCTAAAACCTTTACACACTTAGTATCAGTTACTGGTGGGCTTTTGGTGTATTGTCTGTTATATTAAATCATGATAATACTGCATGAGTCTCATTTTGTTTATTATTATTTTATTGTATTAGTATTACTACACAAACTGCAAGTGACTCATTGCTACCACAGGTGTCAGGTTAATGGCTTCGTACTTCAACAAATGGATTAATGTCCTTCTTTCTCAAATGTCTGATGTCATTTTCAATATATTGCCTTACTCCCTTTTTTCTTTAAAACATGCAATATTAGTGTTCAACATCCACTAGCCTACATGCAATATATGGTTAAATGCATGTTGACACTGTTCAAATGGTTGTGTTTGGGTGGTTTGGCCACACCCATTATTTACAGGTGTATAAAAGCAATGATATTAAATAAAATATATGCTTCTAAATCTGGAAAGGCCCATGACCTTTCTTTTTTAACTAAATTGGACAGATAAATTGTCCACAAACACATTTTAAAAACTTGTGTAGCGGTGTTCACACACTTTCTTTTAAAATGGTTTTAAAAATAAATATCCAACATGGTCACAGTCAGATGTCAACATCCGTTTGGTCACATAGTATAAAGAAATAACGAAGTCAGAGAAAAACCGGCTTTGCTCATTTGTTTTTACTCCAAATGGCCTTCCTTACACAACCCTCTGATTTATCTGGGTTTGGGACCTGCATTAAGGGTACAGATACAAATGCTTAGTGAAAATGTAGATTAGTGAAAAACTAAACATTTCTATAGGAGACAGATCTGGACTGCAGGCAGGCCAGTCAAGCACATGTGTATACGGTTGATGTGCAGTAGGTTTCTCTTTGTGTAGTAGAGTTTTAGATTGCATTTCCTGATGCAGCAGCGGACTGTGTTACATGACAACAAATTTCTGAAGTACTCCTGAGCTCATGTGGCTATATTAATCACAGTAGCAGTTTTATGATGGTTTCTCATGCAATGGCATCTGAGAGCTCAAAGGCTGAGACCTCTCCAGATTCCCTAAATCTTTTCACAGTATTATGAATGGTAGACAGAGAAATATTCTTTTTGAACTGATTGGCAATTTTCTCCTGAAGTTTGGCACAAAGTGGTGAGCCACAATCCATCATTGCTTGTGAAGACTGATCCTTTGGTGGATCCTCCACCAAATACCAGGGCGGCACGGTAGCACTGTCGCCTAACAGCAAGAAGGTCCTGGGTTCGATCCCCAGGTGGGGTGGTCCGGGTCCTTTCTGTGTGGAGTTTGCATGTTCTCCCCGTGTCTGCGTGGGTTTCCTCCGGGTGCTCCGGTTTCCTCCCACAGTCCAAAGACATGCAAGTGAGGTAAATTGGAGACGCTAGATTGTCCATGTCTGTGTTTGATATAACGTTGTGGACTGATGAATCTTGTGTAATGAGTAACTACCGTTCCTGTCATGAATGTAACCGAAGTGTAAAACATGACGTTAAAATCCTAATAAACAAATCATGAATCCCTCATCTCTTACTAATTCACCTGCTCTACAGCCTAAACTTTTCAGTGTTATTTTGCCGCTTTTAGAGTGTGTTTCTAGTTACAAACTTTAATAAAGCTGATCACTGAAAACATTTAAAGTCTTTTCTTTCTACTTTTGGAATAAAGATTCAGGAGAATCAACAAATCACACATTCTTCTGTTCAGTTTTTTGTTATTTTTGCTATTACTGATTGTAATACTGTACTGTATATGGAATTTATCCATGCATTGTAATTCGCGGGAAAAAAAGCATTATGATTCTGACCTCTGTGGGATTATTTTGTGTGTCGGATGTAGCTGATAGGAGTACTAGGACTTCACCGCGTTGCTGTATTAATGCGCGTGCCTGAGCGCGGTTAATGAAGAGGAAGTGCGCGCTGTAGAGCCGCTTAGTGCTGAACACGCTCTCATTGTGCTGCTCTGTTCAGAGAATTCTGAACTAAACTCTTTCTTTTACATCTGGTGAGTTGTGTTATTGTAGTGTTATGTTGTGATTGTACTGTAGTCCTGCATGTTGTGTTTGTAGGTGTGTAAGTGGCTTTAAAGTGTGAGTAAAGCATGTGGGTTTTTTGTTCACAGCACGTTTCTCTGAGTGAATCATGTCGGGGGTGATCCGCGGCCCTGCCGGCAGTAATGACTGCAGGGTTTATGTAGGAAATCTTCCTCCTGATATCCGCACTAAAGATGTCGAAGATGTGTTTTACAAGTACGGAGTCATTCGAGATATCGATCTGAAAAACAGAAGAGGTGGACCTCCGTTTGCCTTTGTCGAGTTCGAAGACCCGAGGTACGTGCAGCTGCAAACCGAGCATTAGCTTAGCAATTAGCTTAGCATAGCTCAGTACTCAAGCGATTGTTAAACACTTTATAAATCAGCTGCGTTATTTATTTATTAAATTTTCCAATAATGTGGCTGTTCGAGGTTTCTTTCTTTCCGTTTAATACCTTACACGCTTAGGAATAATTCTCTTTTGCCGTGTTTTGTTTATTATTGTATTAACTTCGCGTGGCTAACTGAGCCGTTAGCTGCTAATGCTACCGCTCGTTAGCTAGCAATTGTTATTTTGGGCTTATTTTGCGTGTTTGCAGGCTTTATTCTTTAAATTCGGCTTATTTAGGAGTAATTTAACTTAAACGCACTTGTTAACTTTTTGTTTTCGGACATTATGAATAATTTATCAAACAGTAGTATTAGATATTGAATGAGCTACCTAGGTTAGCCTGTCTCAGCTAGCATGTTTGCTAATTTTAGAAGAACTCAACTAATAAAAGGCACCAGCAGCTTTTAACACTAAAATTTTTAAACACTTTAAACATTCTTTAATACCGAATAATGTATCCTCTGTTTGGCACATATATTTTTTTCGCAAGAAGGCTTTTGCAAATTGAAACCGTTGTTTAAAACGTTCTTTTCTGGTCATGAATTCGACTAAACTTCATATCCCATCAATTCAGACGTGTTTTTGCTAACAGTCCTGCAGTTTGTTTAATAGAATCTCATCGTCTTTTAGGTGTAACATGTTGACTTTCTTTCTAGAGAGAGCCATGGGCCTTATTTCAATAAAATTAGTTTTTTCCTTATTAAGCAGAGCCTAACAAGACTTAAGTATTATTGGGGAAAATGCATGTTTATGATGATGATGATGCAGACTACAGCTAAATTACTGTACAAAGTACATTTTGTAGAATATTAATAATTAAAGTGTAGTCTCTAATTGAATTAAATCACCCTGACACCTTCGTTTCCAGAGATGCAGAGGATGCCGTTTATGCTCGAGATGGCTATGACTATGATGGCTATCGGCTCCGGGTGGAGTTTCCCAGAAGTGGGCGCGGAATGGGACGAGGAGGCTTCGGTGGTGGTGGTGGTGGCGGCGGCGGTGGTGGTGGTGGTGGCGGCGGCGGTGGTGGCGGCGGCGGCGGCGGCGGTGGGGCACCCAGAGGCAGATACGGACCCCCGTCCAGGCGTTCTGAAAACAGAGTTATCGTTTCTGGTGAGTCTTAAGTGTGCTTTGTGCATCAGCATTCCAGTTCTTAAAGGAGCTGTGCTGTGAGTGTGTCAGTCATATTTACATTGTGGTCTCTTGTAAAGCATGCTTTAAGCTCTGGCAAGGTGCATTGGATTGTCAGGTATAACATGTTTGAAGTCCTGTGGTAGTTAGGCTTTGAGTATTTTTGGTTTTGTATCAGCCATCAAGATGGGTAAAAAAAGTACTTAAATGCTGTGGCCCCAAAACACAAAATAACTTAATCATGCTAATTTAATACACCTTCTGTCTGACATTTTTTTAACCCCAGGAAGGGGCTACGCTGTACTGGCACAAGTGGCAATGTCAACCTTGCGAAGTTGGTATTTTTGTAAGCTTGGAAACTGCTTTTCTCATTGACATTATTCAAAACCGTTTAAAGTTTATACTGATGCAGTTTAAAGTGAGCAACAGCTTGGATCTGGAACTGGATCTTTGGTTCTGGTAAAATGAAAGTCACTGCGTGGATGTGTATCTGACCGATCTATAGGATCTGCATCACGAATATTTTTCCAACACCTTATGTGAAACTATGCTAATGTGTTTAATAAAGTGGCCTCTAAATGAATGAAACTTCATCAACTCCCACTGTGTCTTACAGGATTACCACCAAGCGGCAGCTGGCAGGATCTGAAAGATCACATGCGTGAAGCAGGTGATGTATGTTACGCTGACGTTTTCCGCGATGGCACCGGTGTGGTGGAGTTTGTGCGCAAAGAAGACATGACCTACGCTGTCAGAAAGCTGGATAACACTAAGTTCCGGTCACATGAGGTAGGTTTGAGATTGTAATTCGAATGTGCTTTCTTTAAGTTTGGGTATTTTCTTAAGGTAAGCAAATTCTGTGACCTCATTGGGCTGGATTCTTATTTTCTGCTGCCACCAGACTTCACAATCTTATTTTAATACATTGACGGACACTGGGTTTATGATGAATGTATCAAGTTACCATTAAGTATAGGATTTTCTTCATTTTTGGTGTTCTTGGTCTTTAAATGTGTAGAATGTGTAGTTCCTTGGTCAGGCAGGGGTCTGCAGCAGTAGTGGAGATATAACATTTGGATATGACTAGTTTAGGAGGAAGAAGTGAAAATTATGTTTTTAACAGCAATATCAGAGCAAAACCTGTTTCTCATTGTCAGGGAGAAACTGCTTACATCCGTGTGAAAGTGGACGGTCCACGCAGCCCGAGTTACGGAAGATCAAGATCCCGGAGCCGCAGTCGCAGCAGGAGTCGCAGTCGCAGCAACGAACGTAGCCGCAGCTACTCGCCACGACGAGGCCGAAGCTCCCCGCAGTACTCTCCTCGTCACAGCCGCTCTCGTTCTCGCTCTTAAGCATTTCTTAACAGCCGCGCCATGTAGTTCCTTTTCTTTAGCTTTTCTGCCCTTTTTGTGAAGCTGTTGAGTCAGGGTTTTTTTTAACCACCCCCCCTTTTTTTTAATTTTTTTTTTTAAATGAGCCCAACATTCCCTTTTCCTGATGACTTGGTTTCTTAAACATTGTCCATGTCAATCACCCCCTGTTGTCAGTCAATTTTTTTAAGTGCTTTTTAAAGGACTGCTTCCCGTTCTCACAGTTTTGTTCTGTTTTCAATTCAAAATGTAACTTGTGAACAAAACAAAAAGGTTGCTTAATTACTCTGAATATTTTTGTAAATGTCATCGAGTGTCTTGAAAGTGGGCTCACCAATGTATTTTACCCTTTGTCTTCCTGTAGTCACTTCACAAGAAGGTTGATCTGATACTTTGTAATAAAGGATTTCTGAATCCATTTGTTGACTTGCAGGTTCAAGTTTAGTCAGGTTATTTGTTTAAATTTCAGCAAGTTTATTTGGCGTCACCCTTCATAGTCTGCATTTAGAATGTATCAGAAGTAACTGACCATAATGCATTTGGATCTATGTATTTGTTAAGCAAACTACAAGACTAAGCTAGATATAGATGATGGCAAAGGGTCTTTAGATTTACATTTTAAATTTAAAAAAAGATGCAGTTACAGTATGTTTAATTACAAAACGGGTTTTGAGCAGAATTGTCTCTAACTTTTACCTCTTGGTTTTGCTGGTATTTTAAGGTTTGGGCTGGAGGCGAGGCTCAGTGGATGCCAGCTCACTGGGATCAGTTCATAATGAAGATAGGATAGGGAGTGCTGGATACATGGAACAGGATCGATTCTTCCAGGATCATAGGATATAACATTTTGAACCCCCTCTCTAAAGTTCCCATTTGGCTTTTTGTTTGGAACACTTTTTTTCCCTACAATTTTGGCCAGTTAACACTGCAGAAGGAGATGCTGGAGCGAAGTCATTTGGGATGGCGTCAACAGGAGCAGTCTGGTAAAGTGAGGGATGTTTTGGGTTTTAAATTGTACTCTGGCATTGATTTTTCTTATCTTGAACAGTAGAACATTACCATTTAATTTGATAGCTTTTTTTAATAAACAGTTGCCTCAATAAAAAAATGAATGCAAGAATGTCTCCTATTGTGTATCTATACTGAGGGGGGAAAAAAACAAACTGAACAAAGCCTAAAATTGAAGCTTTTCCACTGTTGGCAAATGACCCAAATCAAACCGTTTCCTAAAATGTACACACTGAACATCACATGAAACGCTTCTTAATATCCACTAATATTGCAGATAAACAGTTCTTATAAACATAGATTTAATTTCTCTAAATTTTCATTTTAAATCCCTTTAATTTTATTTACCAGTCAAGAAATCTATCTTACAAAATAGTTTATTTTAAATTAATAAATCTTACATCTTGCACAAAAGTGACCGAGCAGAATCATAAATACACATGGTACAGTTGGCAATGATGTTTTGATACATTTTTTAAATAATTGCTTGTCCTTCAAGAACAGTGAAGAACAAATAGTAGCTACATATCTCAGATTGATCATATAGCTTATTAGAAATATCAAATGATTTAACAGTCAAGCATCAATGAGAGCAGTTTATACTGCCTGGTGCGATAGTTTCTTTTGGCATAATATAATTTTTGTTGGCACATATGATTCCCTGTGCACAAAGCAAGGTCCATATGGTTCAGTGTAGGAATTCTGGTGGCCTGCTCAGAACTCTTGACTTCTAACCCACTAAACACTTTTGAGATGAATTGAAATGGCAGTTGCAAAACAAATGCACCTAAGAACAATCCAAAATCTTTAAAAAACCTTTCCAGAAGAATGGAGACTAATGACTAAAAATGGGAGGTGTAGTAAACATTCTCATTTCAAATACATCTACCCTCTATGTTAGCTGTTCTGCTACTCAAAGTTTGTCATCTCTGTTCACTCATTTTCAAGTGATCTTCTTCCTCGTCCCGTTCGGTTGCTGGGTCGGCTCTCGGCGGATCATGATCCGCATTGATTTGGCACAATTTTTACGCCGGATGCCCTTCCTTACACAACCCTCCCTATTTTATTCGGGCTTGGGACTGGCACTACAATGCACTGGTTTGTGCATCTAGCGGCTAGGTATCTATAGGACAATTCAATGTTTCCAACTAGCCTGGCTGCATGTTTTTGGACTGGGAGGAAACCCACGCGGACACGGGGAGAACATGCAATCTCCGCACAGAAAGGACCCGGACCGCCCCACCTGGGGATCGAACCCAGGACCTTCTTGCTGTGAGGTGATGGTGCTACCCACTAAGCCACCGTGCCGCCCCACTCATTTTTAAGTGATGAGCCCAAAAAACACAAAAAATTATACAGGGCCAAAAACCTGAATTTTGTACATCTGAATTACTGTACAATCATATTAATGCATATTCACAAATATATTTCCATATCAGAAAGGATAATAAATTAACAATTAGAGCTACTAATATTGACTTACTTTTTCACACAGGTTTCCATTCTGTGTGTCTATCAGGCGTACCTGTTTCATGTTATATCCTGACCAACTGTAAACCAATGCCTGCTCTTACAAATGCGGCGGCGGCACGGTGGCTAAGTGGGTAGCACTGTCGCCTCACAGCAAGAAGGTCCTGGGTTCGATCCTCAGGTGGGGCGGTCCGGGTCCTTTCTGTGTGGAGTTTGCTTGTTCTCCCCGTGTCCGCGTGCGTTTCCTCCGGGTGCTCCGGTTTCATCTCACAGTCCAAAGACATGCAAGTGAGGTGAATTGGAGACACTACATTGTCCAAGACTGTGTTCGATATAACCTTGTGAACTGATGAATCTTGTGTAATGAGTAACTACCGTATCCTGTCATGAATGTAACCGAAGTGTAAAACATGACGTTAAAATCCTAATAAACAAACAAACTTACAAATGCTCGTTTAAATAGACACAGCTTCCCACAGACACACTTAAATAATGTTTGGTCCGGCTCAGTGGCGCGCTGATAAAGTCACAGCGCTATAGCGCTAGAGGTCGGCGGTTCGAATCCGGCACAAGCCGAAACGCACGACATTTGGGACAGTGGTAGCCTAGTGGGTAGAGCTTTGGGCTATCAACCGGAAGATTGGTGGCTCTGCTATGCAGCCACTGTTGGGTCCTTGAGCAAGGCCCTTAACCCTGTCCGCTCCAGGGTACGATGGCTGACCCTGCGCTCTGACCCCAGCTTCCAAAACAGCTGGGATATGCCAAGAAAGAATTTCATTGTACTGTATATGTACTGTATATGTACTGTAAATATGACAGATAAAGTATCATCTTCTTTAACAGTCGCATAGATGTGTGTTTGGAAGGACAAGCCCATTTTCATACCCTTGGATTTAGAATAAGAAGAACATCTATTCTATATCAAACTCGTGCTTAAGCGTCCACATAGTTCTGCTCTTCTGTGTTCGTAATGTCGCTGTAGGTATTAAGAAGCGGTTTCCAGGCTGCGATCAGAAGCCAGGCGTGCATGATGCATTGTGGGTAGAAATAAGATGCTGGCACAGGCACGCAGGAGGAAAATGCGCACAGAGAAGCAGAGGCGGATCTGCAGCGAATAGAAAGCGCAGTCGGTGCAGGAGAACCGAGTAAAGAACCGTCGTGCTTTATACACACCGAATTCAACCAGCAGCTCAGAATCGTTCAAACATCCGAACTCGAACTGTTGTGGATTACTGAAGAATTGCTTAAGCAGCTGTTGAAGGTGAGTGACGCGGTTAGTTTCACTCATTCATTCATCTTGTGTGAATGAATGAAACAATTAGGCGGATTTAACCAGCCAGCTAAGACACGCTAACAGTTTGTATGTAGTTTTTATAAGAGATGAATGTCAGAGCTGGTCATTAGTGAGATTTGACTTTGAGGTGATGTCCAGAAGGACAGCGCGATCAGCTTTTACTCAAACGTCTAAATAGTTTCTGCTCATTTGGTTGATAGCGGCTCGGCTAAACCTTTTATTCCAAACATTTGGTTACTACACACCGAAATGCTTAGTCAATCAGATGCGCTTGTTTTTATTTGTATACATGCATTATATGGATTTGATAGTAAATGAAGAGCTAAATTAATAGATTCGTAAATCATGAGGTAAACACTCGACAGTAAAACGTAATCTATGACGCGGGGGGTTTTCACGGGCTCGATCCCAAATTGCTTTTTCCCTACTGAAGAAGTGCACTAGATAGGGTGTACAGGCCAGTATTTCACATCCAATGTAGTGCCCTTTGTGTCTTAATAGGTTGCATTCGAGACTTGCCCATGTTTTAATTTTCACTCAACTAAACTCAATATTTTAGTTTGAATATTTTACCCAAATCCCGTAATTATTCTTCAATTCATACTTCCTGAACTATACAATGATAAGATAAGACTTTATTGATCACCTTAGGGAAATGAACTATAATTTATTTATATATAAATAAATAAATATATAATTTATATAATGTAGGGTCAAAAGTATGTGGATATCCTATTCTAAGGGTTAAGTTTAGGTGTTTCAGCCACACCCATTGCTAACAGGTGTAAATTAACTTCATACATGAGAAAAATTGTTCCTGTTCCAGCATGACTGCCCTTCTACCCAAAGCGAGGTCCATAAAGCCTTTCCTGAAGATTGGGAAAAGTCTGGAGTCTGTTATAGCCACAAGCCAACCAATACTTTTAGCCACATTGTGTACAAGTCTATTTAAAGAGGCAGTCAGATAGCCTTGTGATCAGCTGTACTCATCAATAAACATCTAGTTATGCATCATTTATTTTAACTAACATATTAGTTCCAGCAGGGCTGCAGTTGGTCTGGCGCCATCCAGAAACACTTCACGGACACTACTTGATCGACGAGTGACATTTTCACTCATTTACTTTCACCTAAGGACACACAATTTAGTGTTGGCAGCTGACCTTTTTGTGGGGGTGGACAAAGACTCGAGCAGCACACGGACACACGGACACACGGACACGGGGAGAAACTTATCAGAGATAATGACTGGAATCAGGTTTGATATCAGGACCTCAAAAACAATGTTGCTGTGCAGCACCCACTTTACAAGCTGTGCCATTATACTGCCCACACCACGTTTATACTGCCATTGCTACTAAAATAGCTAGAATGGGGTAGTTTTACCTTTAACAATTTCCCATTGGGTATTTTTTCCCAATATTTTGTTTATATTTTCTTCAAACAAAGTGGTTTGGAAACTCATCTGTGCAAATTTGCACTTGTTCCCTGATGGTCCTTGTTGGCAAATACTAATTTGCCTGGCTTTAGTTTAACATCAGTAATGTATTTATGTATGAAAAGTATTTTGAATGGAGATCCTGTGTAAATCATTTTGAGATTGGGTCACAAGCAAGTGGTGGTGATTTAACAAGTTATACTGAAGTATTCCCACAAATCACCCAAAATGTTTTAATTGTCTACTAGCAAAATGAATACAGTACATGGTAATTTCTTTTTGCTCTCATTCTCAATCTAACACTATGAGATGTTTTATTCACATGATATCATTTCCTTTAGCTGCCATTCCTCTGAGGCTGCACTGACTTTATTATAGCTGAGTGTTGGGAAAGCAGCAGGATGTGAACACTGAAATCACTGAACTGAACCACTCATGCAGAATCTCCTTTATTCTCTCTTTGGCTATAAAGTATTCCTGAATTACCATTACAAACCAGATCCTGCAGTGTGCCGAGAGTTCTGCTGGCACCGTTCGAGGCACCTACAACCTGCCTAGGAAAGGCTTCTCTATTTAAACCATTCATGCTGCTAGCGTCAAACGGCGAAGCTGGAGCTGTTTCAAAGCAGGAATACCCTGGGCAGGGCTCCAATCCATGGCGGGGCTTCAGCCACTCAGATTTACTCGATCATGTCTGTGTAGATATCTGGCTGATCAATAGCGCCACTAAGATTCAAACCATGCTCTCGGAGGTGAAAACATCCAGGAGCAACATGAGCTCAGCTTGGGTCACACAAGTTCACAGGACCACTAAGTGCTGAAGTGTACACACGTGTTAGATCTAAATGCACTGTATCAAGCGTGGCTGGAATGGTGAAAAGCACACCTTCATTTGCCAATAAGCAACTGAAGTGCATTTTCTGTATCTGTATCTAAGTCTTGCTTCACCCGGCCAGTCTGATTAATAAAATGAATCTGGATTTGGCAGCTGTTTAAAAAATCTGCTTAAATGTGTACAAGCTGTAACATTTGGTGGAGGAGGAGTAAGGGTCTGAAGCTAACACTCAGTTAGTCTTGAGGTTGAATTGATGGCTTGAACACTTTTGTCTTTCTTTCAAGTACCATGACTGACAGGAAGGCAGTGATCAAGAATGCTGACATGTCCGAGGACATGCAGCAGGATGCCGTTGACTGTGCAACACAGGCCATGGAGAAGTACAACATAGAGAAGGACATTGCAGCGTACATTAAAAAGGTAGCGTCCGTCTTCCTCAGCACTGCACGTTTTTATATCGTTCCACTCCAACAGACCTGATTTTTAAACTCGGCTCTTGCTTTATGTAGAAAAAAATCTTTAATCATCTTGACATTTATTATTAAACCAACAATAAAACCAATTTAATCATCTACGACAAGTGGATGTGGCCGAAATGCCTAAATGCAAAGAATTCTCATTCTAATGTTTAATAATAAAAAAAGAATCTGTTCAGTTGCAGTATTTCTAGAGGAATTCAAGTAAACTCATGATCATAAGTGTTCATAATTCTTTTTGACAGGAGTTTGACAAAAAGTATAACCCAACATGGCATTGCATCGTGGGACGGAACTTCGGCAGCTATGTCACCCATGAGACCAAGCACTTCATCTACTTCTACTTGGGCCAGGTGGCAATTCTCCTGTTCAAATCGGGCTGAAGCCCCACCGTTGTAGTAGAATGTTCTTTTTCAACGTGGACCGAGATGCACTAGTGGCCGATGTCCTGTCTCCACACGCTACCAATATTAAACGGCCATACCATGTCTATGCTGACTGTGTGTATCTGCATGGACCGTATACCATTACTAATCATGTGTATGTTGCAGTTAGGTTGCTTTTCAGTAGGAACCCCATGTTTATCGGGAGAGTTTTTCGTTTTGGATCGTTCATGCCCAGAAGTTGTACAGACAGGAGGAATGTTTGATTAAATTAGGCAATGCTACAAAGCATCTTGTGTTTTTTTGCCATGCTGCCAAGCCATTAGAATGTGCACCATTTATCATAGCTGTACCATGACTACCATGAGGAGGAGGAAAATGAAAATATTCTATATATAAGGTGTTCAATCTCATTTTCCTGATCTAAACTCAAATGAGATCTTAGTTTCATTTCAGCTGTTAGGACGTAGGAGTGTTCTGGATGCAGTGATGGAGTTTTGTAAAAGTGCTTTTTTGTTTAAAATGTTTTACACTGTGACTAGAAAAGAATGTAATCAAATAATGTAATGTATACTAAAAGTGCTATTGCTTCATTTTTTTATTTCTTTAATGTACAAGTTGGCAGAATGTAAACTGACTTGAACGCACAAGACTGGAAAAAAGTTGCACAACGTTCTTTGGCTCCTCTTGTGTCTTCCTGAGCTTCTTTCTATAATTTTTACATTTTTTCCCTCTGTTTTTCCCTGCTGACAGTATTTGACCCGTATTTGGCTTGTCTGGTTATTTCACACTGTTTTTGTTGCTAGACCTGTGAAACACACACGCTTCATTTTACCGTACCCTCTCAGGTACTCCACATGAAGCAGGCTATGTTCGTCAGTCAATAAAATGTGTAATCAATGCAAAGTGCTGTTTTTCTTTATTAAAATAAAGAGATACAATAAAGTTACATTTGAAAATAAAGATTCATCACACTAGTGAGATAAAAAAAATTGAATATATTCCTGTATTCTGAAAGACATCTAAGCATATAATTTTAAAACCAAGAGCCTTTACTGTAACTGCCTCCACATCTCTGGGAAGCTTTTCGATTTGGAAACATGACCTGTAATTCACTTTCTTTTAACCACAAGTGGTTTGAGAGTCGATTGCAGCTCCACAGCTAACGCTGGATGGGCTTAAGGTCAGGGCTTTTCATTGCGCTAGAGTCCACTGGCTGTGTGCTTTACAAACTTCCACCTCATGCATGGCTTCATGAATTGTGAAGCCATGAAGCAAAATGAACCTGGATTTGAAAACGAAATTCATATAACTTAAAGTTTGGAAGATAGTAGTGTGTGCAACAACTATAAACGGACTGTTTTGTTATCAGCCATTTTTATTAACACCAGCCTAGAGAGGGCACCAATCATTTGCAGGGTGACCCTCGTCCGCATGCACGTTGGGGTATTTAAAAGCCGTCACTACACCTTCGTGTTATTGGGAGTTACGGGAAATTCAAAAGGAAATGGGAAAAGCATACATGTTCTCACGGAGGATGTCTAATGTTTAAAGCAAATTGAGTTGGTAATAAGGAATGTGGTACAATAACAAGTCTATGCCCGTTGATCCATCAGTAATGCTATAGACTACAAAATCTACAGAAAAAAATTCTTTGACCAACAGTTTTTAACTGGGGAACTGAAGATGTGTTCTCCAATTGTTGTAGTTAGCATAATTGCTGCCTTCACAGATAGCAAGTTACACACCATACATTTTTCGGGATTGTTTAAATCTTTTAATAATGTTATGGACTGCAGAACAGAAATGCTTAGAATCTTTGTGACATTATTGCACGGAGAAGATGATATTTGACTGGGCAAGAGAGGCAGAGGGAGACCCTGGACGACCCGGTGGAATACCTTTCAGAGCGACTTGAAAGACAGAGAAATAATGTGAAATGAGGTACTTACTGGACAGGGACAGATGGAGACAGCTTGCTGACCAAGTGGACGAATTATCATGAATTGATAACTGTTGAATTATTTGTTCACACTCTTTTTTTTTTTTCTCAAGGTGCCTAATTTGGCTCGATCCTTGTTCATAAAAAATGCAATTAGAAATTAGCAGCTAGTGTATATTTAAACTTTTTTAGTGCTATTTAAAAAAAAAAATACAAGCAAAACTGTTCACGAATTACAGCTTTATGTTTTTGTTTGCATTTTGTCTCCCATTTTTTTTGGAACTGGCCTTTACAGAAGTCCTGTAGTTTGGACACTTGCTACACTTGATTCGATCATTTTAAAATTATGTCGGGGAAAGACAATATAGCTTTTGCTTGAAGACAGATTTTATTCAAATTACATTCGCTCCACTTAGTGGTAAAAACTGGTGAACACAAGCTGTTGGTGTCGACATTGTTTTGGCCATTTAATGTTGGACATTAAAAAGGACAGGAATTGTGGAATGGAGGCTTGTGCCAGGCTGCTATAATTAATATTGACCACCAGGGGGAAACCTTAGCATGTGAAAGGCTAGTGCTGTGTATCTGAACGTCCAATGGCGCATTATCAACATTCTGAATAACAGGTAGAAAAATATGCTATGTTTCATTTTAAAGTGATTATTATTATTATTATTATTATTAAGAAATTCAACCCATTGAATTTAAGTGGACATTTAAGTGGTCAGTAATAGTAAAAACACAAATGGCTGCTGTTCCCAATCACACCTCAAACTGTTAGTCTGTAGCCATATATACAATGATGTCAAAATCACATAAAATGCATAGTTAGATGTTATATGTGATGTTTAAATGCACACATAAATGTCCTTTAACAGCAATGTTAACTTTCAGAACAGAACTATGTCAATTCAGTAAGCTACATAATGATCAGGACTCTTGTCTTTTATAGCCCAGCCATGATAAGATGTACTGAAACATGTTTTTATCTCTGCGGTGCTTTTACAAGTTCATTACTCGGGAAGAAGCTTTGCAGTCTTTATTTGGCATTGTCTTTTACAGACAAGAATCTTATTTAGCCACTCACTTTATACCCATTTGTCCCACAACCTGCACCAGTACAAAAAATACTCACTAAAACTATACATACTGCACATGATGGAAAAAGAAATACAAATGATTGAGTTTATTTTCGTTATATAAAGTTTATACACTAAAAGCAGAATAAGCAGAATTTTTAATCTTTTATTTGTTTATTAATGTATGAATAATACTTATTATTAATTATTATCATTATTATAAATCATGAAGTATTGTGACTGTGATTGCTTAGTGTTGCAAATTGGCTTGTAAAAAGTACAAATGTTTTTTGAAAGGTTTTGACAAAAAAGTGTCCACTTCTGGCTGATTTAAATTAAATCAATAGCTGTATTAGTATTGCTATTATTATTATTACTACTATTATTTATATTTTTGGCATGATGTTTAGATAGTTCGTAGTACGACGACGTTACTACGACGTTACTACTTTGTGGTCCTAGAGACCTCAGTGTTGTTTAGGTAAAATAGAATTACACTGAGTTCAAAATTAACGAACTAACGAAAATTAATGAACTAAATTAATTGGAGAGAGCGAGGTGGGATTTTGTAAAGGGTTGTGTGGGTGTGTGTGTGTGTGTGTGGGTGTGTGTGTGTGTGTGTGTACTCTGACAACCCCAGACAGAAACAAAAACATATAAAAATCTATTGGTATTAGTCGTGTATTCTAGCTGTGGTCTTTGAGACTCCATACAGAAGTGTCTAAATTAGGAACACAACATCAGTGTAAAAATTGTTTAACTGCAGTAACCATAAAATTAGGTCATCAAACTGATTATAAAAAAGGATATTTTGTGAACTGTAAAAAAGACCCCAAAGAGAACATGACGCCATGTCAGTAATTGTTGGTAAGCTTTAATTAGAACATTAAAAAAGGTTATACACACTATTCAGTTTTAATGATGGTGGGGCCTTGTCTGACCTGGATGTTCAAAAACTCTTTCTGATTATACTGTATTTAAAGGGACAGATAGCACCACTACATTAAATCTTTATTCATTTTAATATAATATTATTTTATGTAATTCTAAGACTTGAACTGTGTTTTTCTATAATTTTTTGTCGTTGTTTTGCAAAAACATAATTTTATAATAGCACAGTCATTGTAAAGTAAAGCTCTGCACACTCAGTTAAGTATTGTATGATGGCCTTAAACATTTTGATTACAAAAGGTATGGAAAGACAGGATTCTTATTTTCATTGGCAGCTACATGTTACTGTTCCAATCCAAAGATATTTTGTAGACTGAGTGCAGTGGTGAGAACATTCTTGCTGTCACAAGGAGCCGTAATAATTCTTTATTTTCACCCTGTCAGAATCAGCCTCAGCCTAAAGAGAGTTAAAGATTACCCAGTTCCTCTTATTTATAGGGGTTGAGGGAAAAAAAAGACAGAAGGAAATGGTAGCTTAAGGTAAGAGTGGGTCGAATAGGTGGGAAGGGGTGGAAAATTGAGGACGCTCAAGTTCCTTTTAAAGAAATGTTGCTTCCAGTATCGCTGGCCAGGGACTTTTTCGATTTGTCATTTCTAAAGCAGTTTTTATGACCTGTAGGAATGTGCAATACAAACATGATCTCAGTGATTTGATGGTTGAGACATGTTCTCGATTGCGCTTATTGCACTCGTTGTTCTTTAAAGTTTGTCCTTGCACAGGGACGTTTGGGCAATTAGCTCTTAAACGTCATGCCCGATCTACCCTGCTGTCCCCGAGAGCGTTTTGTTCTAATGGATTTGCTCTGAACTGGTTGGGAACCATGGGCCTCAGCAGTGGTGAGCAGGAAATGGCTGAGGCAGTCACGCTGAACAGGTTCACACTGGATCTGTATGTGTCACTGCCCTTTATACAGACCTTTAATTGGAAATGAGTTGTTACTGTGCGGTAACCTGTAAAAATCAGTTTCCTCATGTACATAAATATACTTCAAATTCTAAATATACTAACAAATGAATGTTTTTATTGTTTAATATACAGTAATAATGTTAAGTACATTCCTTTATAAAATACCTGCAAGTAAAGCTAGATTACATATTAAATAAAATTGTATTTTCATCTACTGTACATAATATAGTAAAAAGATTCATATAGCCACATACATCTTATGGCCAAAATGATTTGGACACCTGACCATGAGCTTGTTGGAATTCCCAATTCAACACAAATGGTATTTAAAGAGTGACCTCTATGTGATCCATTCTGCTATAAGAACAGTCTCTCTTCTGCGAAGGCTTCTCACAAAACCTTGAAGTATGTCTGTGGGAATTTGTGTCCATTGAGTGAAAAGAGCATTTGTATGAATGAGAACTGATTTGGTTTTAGAAGTCTTAATTGATGTTCCAGTTTATTCCAGAGCTGTTCAGTGGTGCTGAGGTCAGGAATCTGTGCAGGCCACTGGATAGTTATCTTAGTTTCTACACTCACATACTGATGTACTGGGACACTTTAGAAACTACATGTGACCACAAAGCCGAGCTGACTTAATACTGATTTGTAAAAACAAGGTAAAGGTTCTTGCATGACCTTGCCAATCAAGTGACTTACATCCAGTTGAAAATCTATGGAAAGAGACCCATTTCAACCTGGAGAAATAAAGACTAAGCTCACACTAAGTTCATAGAAAGAAGATGCACAGTATTAGTTGGCTGATATAGTGCTACATAGTACAGTACTACAGGTATTGTTGGTACCTTTGGGTACTTTACCTACCCTCTTTAGGTATGGACAGTTCACCTGTCCCGGTGTCTACCTTCGACTTTCCGGTGTCTGAGGATCAGACTCTGGATTTACTGTCGTTGTTGAGGCGTTTGCTGATGTTGAATTAATGATTTATCTTTGTGGGCTATTTATAGCACTCAAAATGGAATGGTAGGGCTAGTTAAGTAGTTGTTGTAAACGCCAGTGCAGTGGTTGTCAACATTGGGGTCAGGACCTTATTTTGGGTCACTAGAGATACTGATGGTGTAATAGGATATTATAGGCAGGTAGATTTTTGTCAATTTTTTGCCTTTTTTATATATTTAAAAAAAAATTATTAATTTTTTTCTACTTCATTCTGTTAGGCTGATGCTGATGAGTTTAAGCTCTTATTAAGGTCTTATAAGGTCTCACATTATCACATTGATTTTTTAATGGAGAAAATAACCTAGCTAATATCTTGTATTATATGTCTTTCTTTACAGTAATTATAATGGAATAAAAATGTAGGGTGGTGTATTAGGTCTGGGAAATATTTAAACCCTAAATGGATTTAGAATTAAAAAAAGAATTCTGGTCAGGTCAGGTTTCAGGTTTATTTATTAGAATCCAGAATTAGAATTAATCTTGATATATAAGACTGTATGTTCTTTAGCACACCTTTTTTTCACTGGGGCAAATTTCTAGCTCTACAACCTTCACAACCTTTACCCTATAGACTGTAAACAGAATGAGCGCTGTCAACGTTTATTCATATAGCTGCTCAATTCAAACTCAGCTATTGACAAAATAATCCATTTTAATATTCCAGTTTTTTAACAATCCTAAGAATGACAAGTCTAACTGTCTACAAATGTTATTTCATTATTTCTCTGGTTTGTCTCTTTCCTCCTCTCTCTCCCACACTCAGCAATCTTAGCCTATCTCTTTATGGTCCTCCGTCTTATAATCCGGCCTCTTTATTGCTTACTCTGTGAGCTGCCGTCAAGGATAAGGCAATTAGCTTATCACCAAGACGTGATTTATAGAATCAACAAGTGACAAAAGCTTTGTGGTACCTCTTTTACACGCTCTTGATTTGGGCAAGAAAAAAAAAGAAGAATCTTAAAATCTTGCTCTATGTTCCCAAACGTTTCGAGCAGTACTGGGTCATTGGTTCTGCGAGAGGGAGCTTGTTTTAGCAGGTGGCTGGGCAAATAAAACGCATAACTACAGTGCACCAGTGCTTGGCTTTAAATGCCATTTTAGAAAGCCCTGGGGGGTCTGAAAACACCCTCCTGAAATGGCTGTGTTGGTAGACTTTGTATTTCCTTCTGTGTGTGTGTGTGTGTGTGTGTGTGTGTGTGTGTGTGTGTGTGTACAGTCTAGGGAGAGGTCAGGTTGGTGCCGAGCCCGGCGCTTTCTTGCCTTATCTCAGGTAATATCCCAGTTCTGGAGGCATGATGTTGAGCAAGTGGGTCATAAAGCGGCGAAACACTTTATGAGTAGAGCTGTGAACCTGTGTGCCCACTACCTGCTCCATTCCCTTTTTTTTATCTATGCTGTTCAGATTCATACTTTGACAGTTGCCATCACTAGAATGGGTTTACATTACACCTAGAGCACAAACTTAGAGTATCTGTATCCTTTTAGAGTATTTTAAATCACCAAGTACCAAAATGATTGTATACCCCAATTAAAACCACTCCAGTTTGCATCGTCATTTGCTCTGATTTATTTAATAAACCTGTCTAAAATACACTGACTGTTCCCAAAAGTAACAATTGGGCTTGAAATAAATAAAAAATATTTACCATTTTTGTTCTGTCCCAAACCACATGCAGCTGTTTTATTTGTATTTCGGTACTGCCCAACCCTAGTGATGACCAAATTACAATCTGTATAATTACGCTCAGCAATCTAAGAGGAAATAACCATGGATTTAGGTCACTAAGAAGCTACACCTAATTCCACTTGTGTAATGACCTAGCTGGAATGAAAACCTTGATCCATGCTGGATTTTTGTAGATATTATTGGACACACTTACCATTGTGGTATAGTAAGAAATAAAAAAAGAATTCTAAAATATTTTCCACCAGTGTGCAAGAGACCATACATGAAAATGTTGAGTTGGACACCTTTACCAGAGAAGAGGGGTCTTATAAATAATGAAGAATTTAGACAAGCAGGACACTGGTGGGATCAGTATGTAAGCACTAGTAAGCATTTATTGTATCTTTTAGTTTTACCTGTCCCCATCCCTGTCCCTATCCCTGTTCAGTCCCTGGTCAAGGTTTGTTAGACGTGGGGGGTCTCCAGCAATAACAGCAAGGAGCTAGGAGTGAAGCGGTGTGTACAGTATGCGTCCTCTTCCCAAACCCGTCGCCTCGCTTCAGTACTCGTGGCCACAAATTAATGACTCTCAATTACATTTCAGTCTTCCTGGAGACAGAAGGCAGCCAAGCACAGCACCGCTTAATAACGTCATCCTGAACAAGTACGGTCGCATCGTATCCCAGTCGTGTGGGGTCATGCAGATGGGGTGTCGGTGTGTGGGAATGTGGGATTTACCCCCTCAGCGGTGTAAGTAAGTAAGTAAGTAAGTAAATTTTATTTATAAAGCACTCTTAAAACAACTTACGTTGACCAAAGTGCTGTACATCGAATAAGCATACATAACACAACATTATGTTAAAAAAGTAAGAACCAAATAAAAATACAGAGTAAGAGACAAAATAAAACAAATACAAATAGACTAAACAATTAAAATTAACACGGCTCCTCACTGTTCAAATGCCAGCTTATAAAGGTATGTTTTTAGGAGTGATTTAAAAACAGCGGCCGAAGGTGCTTGTCGAATATTAGGAGGTAGAGTGTTCCATAGCCTCGGAGCATAAACTGCAAATGCACGATCACCTTTTAGCTTCAAACGAGCCCTAGGAACAGTCAACAAGTTCTGAGTGGCTGATCTTAAAGATCGCTGTGTGGTTGCGGGAGAAAGCATACCACTGAGATAAGCCGGGGCTTGACCATTAAGCGCTTTAAAAAAAATAGAAGCACTTTAAACTGAATCCTGTGCTGAACAGGCAGCCAATGTAGTGAGGCAAGGACTGGTGTCATATGGTTTCTTTTCTTGGTATTAGTCAGTAACCTTGCTGCTGCATTCTGGACTACCTGCAAGTGCCGCAACAGAGACTGACTAATCCCAATATACAGAGAATTACAGTAGTCAATTCTTGCAGTGATTGGTGTGATCTATTTAACTTACTTGGTGCCTATTTATGTTAATAAAAATTTATTAAAAATAACCAGCAACTTGTACTTTGCCTGGGTTTGAACTGGTTATCTTAAACCTGGAACATATCAGTGTTTTTATCTTCATTTAAAAATACAAGCATATATTGAATAATTATAAATGTCAAACTGTAAAGTTTACCAATGGTGGTAATGTGCATCTGAACTTTAATAAATTCAAATTATGTATTAATTAGTTCGAATGTAGTTAAATATTACTTACAGTACCACCAGGAAAAATGAGTCCCACCAAAACACTGAGTGCAAGACAGGGATAGACCCTCAACAGGTCAGTACACACACTCACCTTGATTCAATACTTGCTTCCATACACTTAGGGGTCATATAGAGTAACCAGTTCAGCTTTTGTTATGTTTTTGGTAGCTGGAAGAACAGAACAAAACACAAACAGAACTAGAATGTGTGAAACACCTGAGAGGAGACAAGAATCAAACCTAGGTCCTCAGGTCTGGTACTCTGCACTCTGCTGTTGTAGATGTCCTGGAGTGTTGGCAGACTACATCCAATGATCCTACATCCAAAAGCTCGGCAGTAGCAAAATACTAGTATTTAGAATAGAATTAGAGTGGCGTGACAACCTGAAAGCAGCATGAACAACAGTTTCACATTAAGAATAAGCAATAAACTGCACTACAATCATATTTCTTTTTACACACAAAAAAACAAGCAGAGCATCTTAGAGGATGGGGGTTCTGATATGATCAGTAAGGACAATGCGAGAAATTGTGCATTCATCAGAGGGACCTTAGTGACACTGGGAAATTGAGGACAGTTTGTCAAAACAGAACCATAATGCTGCATCACAACGCTGACTTGTACAAAGTGTCTAAATAAACGGTAGATAAATGCACTGAAATGATAGAAAATAACAAAAAATACCCCACAAGATCTACAAGAAAGACAGAAAGCGAGTGTGAGAGAGAGTGAGCGAATGAGAGATGAAGACAGCGGATAAGAATGAGCGAGTGAACGGCTGAGTGATTGAGTGAGTGCACGAACGAGAGAATGAGTGATGTCCGAGCGATGCGCTGGCACTGTGTTGAAATGCAGATGAAGCAAGACCAGAGCAAAGAGGCCGACGAGGAGGGGGAAACGAGGTTGAAAGGTCAACCTGATGTTGCTCTTGGAGGCCAGAGAGGGATTGACTTTCTTTCCGTCAGGATGCCTCCTCCGGCCGGGGGTTAATGTGCTGACTGAGGGACAGAGATGTGCGACTGAATTCATTAAGGGACAGGCAGAGAAGCGTGGAGACACTGGGCAGGAGACAGAGTCCACTCTAAACGAGGCACATCCTCTTCCTTCTGTTCTAGGATCATCAAAATCATGTCATCCTGCTGGTATGACTGGTGTCTGAAATTCAATCTGGTGCAGTTAATTTATATTAACTATTAACACATTGACGACAGATGACAGGGGCTGATGGTACCTGAAAGTTCTTAAAAAGAGGGACGAGACATTATGACCGTGAACTGAGTGTTAAGCTTTTCTGTTTACTTGTGTAATAATTGATAAACTTTGGGTTTTATATTAATTGGCACCACACTAGATCAGGCTCATTCTACAAAACTCATTTAAAAACACATGGACTAAAAAGCTATTCAAAAATTTGTAACTACCCCTACTGTTCATATTTGACATGATCACATGATCACATATTATGAAAAGTATGTCAAACCACATATACTGTATGGACAAAAGTATTGGGACACCCCTTTTAATTGGTGAATTCATGTGTTTTAGTCGTAACAATTGCTAACATGCTAACAAATTATTTATACAAAGGAAATTATATGCTTCCATTTTTTGGTCCAGCATGACCTATGCCACTTTGTCCTGACCTCAGCTTCATTGACCAGCTGTGGAATGAACCGGAACATCAATTGAAGCTTTCTTGACCAGCATCAGTGCCCAGTCGTACAAATTCTCTTTTGACCGAATGGACACAAATTAGCCACATATTGATGGACACTGGACACTGAAGAAAACGCAAGAAATACACATTCATGCTTTTAAGAACAAGTGCATCAGAAAACTGCAGAAAATCTCACTGAGGAAGATGATCACCACTGAGCAAGTTTACGAGATGGCCAGAACAGAAATGTAACTACTAAACCACATTAAGTCCTGTAAATAGTGTTGCTTTGGGTATGTGATCAGTGCCCACATACAGTGTATCACAAAAGTGAGTACACCCCTCACATTTCTGCAAATATTTCATTATATCTTTTCATGGGACAACACTATAGACATGAAACTTGGATATAACTTAGAGTAGTCAGTGTACAGCTTGTATAGCAGTGTAGATTTACTGTCTTCTGAAAATAACTCAACACACAGCCATTAATGTCTAAATAGCTGGCAACATAAGTGAGTACACCCCACAGTGAACATGTCCAAATTGTGCCCAAATGTGTCGTTGTCCCTCCCTGGTGTCATGTGTCAAGGTCCCAGGTGTAAATGGGGAGCAGGGCTGTTAAATTTGGTGTTTTGGGTACAATTCTCTCATACTGGCCACTGGATATTCAACATGGCACCTCATGGCAAAGAACTCTCTGAGGATGTGAGAAATAGAATTGTTGCTCTCCACAAAGATGGCCTGGGCTATAAGAAGATTGCTAACACCCTGAAACTGAGCTACAGCATGGTGGCCAAGGTCATACAGCGGTTTTCCAGGACAGGTTCCACTCGGAACAGGCTTCGCCAGGGTCGACCAAAGAAGTTGAGTCCACGTGTTCGGTGTCATATCCAGAGGTTGGCTTTAAAAAATAGACACATGAGTGCTGCCAGCATTGCTGCAGAGGTTGAAGACGTGGGAGGTCAGCCTGTCAGTGCTCAGACCATACGCCGCACACTGCATCAACTCGGTCTGCATGGTCGTCATCCCAGAAGGAAGCTGACGCACAAGAAAGCCCGCAAACAGTTTGCTGAAGACAAGCAGTCCAAGAACATGGATTACTGGAATGCCCTGTGGTCTGACGAGACCAAGATGAACTTGTTTGGCTCAGATGGTGTCCAGCATGTGTGGTGGCGCCCTGGTGAGAAGTACCAAGACAACTGTATCTTGCCTACAGTCAAGCATGGTGGTGGTAGCATCATGGTCTTGGGCTGCATGAGTGTTGCTGGCACTGGGGAGCTGCAGTTCATTGAGGTACACATGAATTCCAACATGTACTGTGACATTCTGAAACAGAGCATGATCCCCTTCCTTCGAAAACTGGGCCTCATGGCAGTTTTCCAACAGGATAACGACCCCAAACACAACCTCCAAGATGACAACTGCCTTGCTGAGGAAGCTGAAGGTAAATGTGATGGACTAAACCCAATTGAGCACCTGTGGCGCATCCTCAAGTGGAAGGTGGAGGAGTTCAAGGTGTCTAACATCCACCAGCTCCGTGATGTCATCATGGAGGAGTGGAAGAGGATTCCAGTAGCAACCTGTGCAGCTCTGGTGAATTCCATGCCCAGGAGGGTTAAGGCAGTGCTGGATAATAATGGTGGTCACACAAAATATGGACACTTTGGGCACAATTTGGACATGTTCACTGTGGGGTGTACTCACTTATGTTGCCAGCCATTTAGACATTAATGGCTGTGTGTTGAGTTATTTTCAGAAGACAGTAAATCTACACTGCTATACAGGCTGTACACTGACTACTCTAAGTTATATCCAAGTTTCATGTCTATAGTGTTGTCCCATGAAAAGATATAATAAAATATTTGCAGAAATGTGAGGGGTGTACTCACTTTTGTGATACACTGTATAACACTGAAGGTGGTGATAAGACAGGACTTGTGGAAGGGCCCAAGAATAAGCTGGATTGACAGCATCACAACATAGATTGCGTTATCAGGAGCAAGTCTGCAACGAGCGACACAAGACGAGGCATTAGAGATAGCTGACCCGTCTGTACACCCATCCATCGCAAAGCACATTATATTTACATAAGCTTTAATACAAATACACTCTAAGGGTACCTAAGTACCAGTACAGTTCAACACCTTATTTAGATTTTAGCACTGCTTTCGGTATCAATTATTTAGGAAGGTTAATAATCTTGATCCCCCCCCCAAAAAAAAAAAAAAAAGTGTTTTTAGATGCTCTGGATATTCTGTTAAGTTGATGGTTAACAGAATGTCACGCTCTAATGTCCTCCAGCCCTGTATACATCTTCCCAGAATCAGAAGTTTGCATACTAGGAAACAGTCACCTGTACACAGAGGCAAAAACTATTTTACTTCTTTAAAAACTAGCCACTAATAATCGATTGTTGCCTAATAAGGATAGCAAAATATGTTATATTGAATATATTCAATTAAAATACACATGTGAATTAAAAACATGTTTTGTTTAGTTATATCTTAAGTAATGGCTACTTTATTAGAAACACCAAACTAATACTGTGTACTGTGTCAGAACAGTGTTTATTTTTTATGCCATAAGCACTGCGCATTCTACCACACCCCAAAGCCGTTCTGGTGAATTCAGATCTGATGACTGGAGAGGACATTGAAGTCCACTGATTACACTGTTATATACATGGAGCCAGTTTAAAATAACTTGTGCTATCTTTTATGGTGCATTATAATGCTAGAAGTAGCTATGACATGATTTATTTATCAGACCAGATCGTTTTTTCAACTAGTACATGTCCATTGTTAGTGAACCCGACACTGTAGCCTCAGATTCTTGGCTGACGGGAGCAGAACCCGATGTGGTCTTTTGACATATAATTGCACTCACATGCGCATTGTGGTTTTCTGAGTTGAGATTTCATCTGTCCTCTTATCAACAAGGCATTTTTGATTCTGTTTGGTCCACAGAACTGCTGCTGACTGAATGTTTTTAGCTTTAGAACATTGGATGAAGTATCTGTCATACTGAAAACTGCCTGACTGGCACTAATAACCACACCATGTTCAAAAGACACCTCAAATTAGATTTACCTCATACATACGTTTGATGTAAACATTAACCGTTGACCGATTATGACCGGTGCCTGTATGATTTTATTCGTCACTCTGCTGGTTAATTGGATAATTACAAATGAGCAGTAATATAAAGTGGCTGGTTGGTGTAAATAACAAAGAACAATCTTAATAACATTATGTCTATATGTTTTAATACCTAAATTAGTATTTTAAAAGCACACACACTGTTTCTGGAGATACACGCTTGTGCGCTAGGTAGTTTGTGATACAGTGGTGCGATAAACAATGACACCTTTCAGTCAACACACACACACACCGACACTACTGATTTGTGTCAGTGCAAAACTAAAACATGCTGATCCCTCTGACCTCTGTTACTCATTAAAACCAAGCAAAAATAAAAATAAAACCATCTACTGTTAATGTCAAACCTTGATTTTGTAAATTTGACTGACATACTGTACATGCACACATGAAAAAAATGCATCATATCTATCTTGTACCAACTGTATTCTGTTTATTAATAGTCAGAAAACAGTCAAACAATAGAAAATGGTACAGTCCAGTCAGTGTTTTAAATGTGATGTTTTAATTGACCAACTTTCAGGAATTCCTTTCCTGCAATACTTGGGACAGGATCAAAACACACATCAGATAATAGATTGCAAATAATTCACATCTTAGTAGCATGTTCCTAATTTTTAATTATAGTATACTCTAATTGTAGTATCTTTGTAATTTGCAGTGTGAGAATTTTGAATGTCCTAGTGTGGCTGTAAGGAGCTCTATACATTTTACACTGCGTTTTATTTATGTATTAATTAAACAAATTGCTTCAACAATACAGAATACTAATGAAACAAAATATGTGAATGCTTATATTTGTATGAAAAGGTAGGTTGGGCACTTGGGTGGCGCAGGGGTCTATTAGCCCACTGCAGCTGGGATCCCTGTTTAAATTGGCTATGTCTGAGGGGGGTGGCCAAAGCCCTGCCTACAGGGATACTTTAAATCAAAGATAATGTTGTGTATTTGCCTTTACAGAATCAGTTTCCATAGTACTCAACATTCATGCAGAGAATTAGACAATTCGAAGAGTTCCAAGCTTCTCCCAACTGTAAAACTGTTAGCGATTACAGTGCTCGTTTTACTTCATCTGAAATCTCCACAGGTTTTACAGGGCTGTAAAAGCAGGTGACAATATTGCCTTCAGACGAGCATTTAAAATGTTGACCCTATATGATAAAGGTTGATCACCTTACTGTTTAAATGTTACAGACACTTATACTGTTTCAATAAAGAAAGTCATTTACATTTAACTGCAGAGGTTTGGATAACAAAATGTAGTCCTAGTGTTCATTCATGTTCAAAAATAATGTATCTTAGAATAGATGGCCAATTGCATCTGGACTCTTGACGAGCTTGTTCGACATCCCATTCCCAATCCATGTGCATTAATATGAAGTCGCCCTCCGACTTTCAACAAGATTCTGTTGGGAATACATGCTTATTTAAACAGCCAACTCATCAAAAGGGCTTTGTGCAGGCCACTTGAGTTCCACTACACCAGCCTCATCAAGCCACATGATTGGCCACAGTCATTCAGACACTTCATATAGTCATAATTATTTGGCTGGAACATGGTGGGTCAAGCTTTTCTACTAAAGAGCAAGGTGAAGCCCCACACCTGCAAGATGCTTAACCAGGGTAGAACAATAGAGAGGCCAAAATTCCACTAACAAAAATGGCCAACACAGTAAGAAGGGTGGCCAAAATAACATAAACAAAGTAATAAATGAAAGACACATTCACAGCCCGTAACATAGAAAGTTTTAGAGAAATAACAGCTTGCCAGACAGAGGAGCTGGCAAGCTATGAAAGAGAAACCATGATATGTAGAAACACTTCCACCTGGAGCGGTTTAATGATCAGTAAGGCATAGCTGACTGTCAATTAAAAGGAAATGACACAACAATCATCTCTGCCTCCATACCCCATCTGGCCAAATTTGCAAAAGCAGAAGGACACGATTTCATATCTGAGCCATACTGCCAATATCGACTGCAGGTGGGCTAGTTTCAGAAGTCACATTTGTGACCACATAATTTTGTACATAATGCGTTTTATTTGCTTTTTGTTAATGACTTCACTAAAATGCATATTCTTCACCTTTATAGGTCCTTATAATTTATTTTTGAATATTTTTACTACACATTAAGATGACTTAGATGTCATACAGCCTCTGCCAAAATTCTTACTGACATTTATTGACATCTATTGTGAGTGTGCCAGATTTTTTAATAAAAATTTCTGATTTATCACGACAAGAATTCTGCTAGATGTCCTAAACATGCAGTAGAAGTTGCTTTTTCTCCCTCATCACTTCCATTCTGCTAAAGAATGCGTCTTTTTGTAATGTGCTTATTTTTAAAATAAGTACTTCTGCTTTCCAGTTGTTTGCCGAACAGGTTTCGGGCAGGATGTTCCATTTCTCATGGCTGCTAATGGATGTGCTGCGTGGTCCTGCATTAATGAGGGGGTTGTGAAGCCAGCCTTAATCGCAAAGGAAACCAAGCAGGTAATTGCCTTTGAATGCTTAATTGGGTGGAGTGGGGGCTCAGTGGGATGCTTAGTAGGAGGATCAAAGTCACATGAACCTCTGACTTCCAGTTCATCCTCTGACTTCCAGCCTGCTCACAGAGGTAACTGCTGAAGAGTTTACCAGAGATATGATCCAGGAGAGAGACCTCAATGTACCACAACGTGGCGCCAGGGAGTGAAAATACGAGCAAACCCTGAAACTGGAACAAACGGAACATTATTAATTGCTGCTAGACAATCAAGTCTTGAACTGACCCAAAATGCAGCGCGGTATTGTAAAGCAGCATGCAAATACGTCTGAATGCACATCAGTGGTATTAATGACTAACACATGTATAGATCCTTTTTGTGTTCCTGCTTTTAGAGTTTTAATCTTCCTCATATGTTCTATTCTGGCAAAAGTATGAACAGTCATTAGCATGACAAGCAAGCCGGTCATTGGGGTTTCTCCTATAAAAGCCTTTAATGTTCTGTGAGGGTATTCTGATGAGGTTGGGCAGTTCTGAACCCTGGCTTGCAGTCTTTTTAGATTTATCCTTAGGTGATTTGATGGAATTGAGGTCAAAGCTTTGACGAAGCCAGTCAAGATCTTCATTACCAAACACACCAGCAATCTTGCTTTAGGTGTCAAGGCATTTTCATACTGGAACATTTCCCCCAAGCAGCCACCACAGGACTGGCGGTAATAATTCAGGACTGGTTTTATTGGAGTGTTTTCCAGCAGAGGAAACCTTGTGAGCTTAGGGATCTAAAGACGATTTGCCAAGAGGAATGGGTCAAAACATAACAATAATTATTATTATTAGTAGTAGTAGTATTATAATACTGTACCAGTATTATATTGTACTTACTGTATGCTACAGAATTAAGCATATGCTACAGACAATCCTTTCATTGGAACCAAATGAACTATATAAAAGACCTTTAGTTTGTTTTTCTGTTTTTGTCTTCGTAAAACTGAAATGCAATAACATTACAGCTCATGCAATGTTCTTTGTACATGTCCAATATTGCTTTTTCTTTTTATACTTTTAGATCTTAATATTTAAAGACCTAAATGTTGTGTGTTCTTGTTTCTTTTTTTCCAAGGAGTCGCCCAGAAAATTTCATTGTATTTTTATATACAATAAAAATTAAGGCATTCATTCATTCCTCCACCAGCTTTAAGATTTTCTCTGTAGCAGAGTTTATCTGGCATCCTAAAAACCTAGATTCCTTTGTAAGACTGCAAAAAATACTCCAGATTATGTGTTTTATTGGTGGTGTGCTTTGCACCATTCAACTGATGCTTATCAGTAAACGTTGTAGTCTTAGCCATAGAAGCCTAGTTCATGAAACTACTTCCAAAGTTATTGTCCTGACATTGAAATCAGAGGCAGTTTGGAACTTGGTAGTGATTGTTGCACCAAAGGACCAAAAAGACAATTTCAGTGCCCTTAAGTTTTCCAATGCAGTGTTGCTATAACATGTGATTTACTGATTGCTTCCCAAAGCACATTCCATGTGCTACATAATATGTAACTATACCATTAGATACACACTAATACTGAAGGACATTTCTTTTTAACAACTATAGCAGACTCATTTAGTGGACTGGGGCTGTGGGAGTTCTTAAAAACTGACATGTTTGAAAGGCTTCCAGTGACATTTGCACACTGAAAGGCACTTCTCTTTATATGAACCATTTTATTGGCAGTGGTTGTGTTTGATTTCAAGCGCATGTTAGCAAAAACTTAGTCTTGCAAGGCCATTCTCTTAACATGATTTAGTGTGTGGGAAAAGTCAATAAAAAACTTGGATCATTTATATAGTTTTGGTTATATAACATATGTACTGAATGCTGTATTAGGAGACACAGATTATCTGTTCATAATCATTCGATATGAACAGTAGATTGACATAGGAGACATAAGAGAATTGCACTCCACTGTCTAATGACACATTGTATTTTTCCTCTAATTACAATTTCTACATGAATGATAATGAAGGATAAAGAATCAGAGCAGACCTTGAATCAACATTAGTACCAGTGAAGGTGTGTGATCAGCGTTTACACGCCTTTGCAAAAGCCAAACAAAAGCCAAGTCAAAACCTTTGTCTGATCTGACCTTTACCTATCATAGGTGAACGCTGTGAAGCCGTTAGAGAAATTTGGGTTGGGTTTGCTTCCCTTTCCCACTTTTCATGCCTCAGTGTCCCTGTATGTGTGTGTTTTTGGGTCATTTGTTTTCTCTGAGTCATTCTGTTTAAATATGTGAGAGCTATTAACCTAGGTGCCAGCTGTCTTATTAGTCAGGCAACTGTGGTCAGGTGTCCACCTCCGAACCTTTATTCATTACACCTCTACTGGAACGAACACAGAAGGTTTTATGCACAAACACTGACTTTTCTGCAAACTGTCGCTGTTAGATGGACACAGTTAAATGAAAAAGACATCAGTGTGACCTTTAGATGTAACCTAACATGTAAATCAGTATAAAAATGGAACAGTGAGACAGACAATAAGACTTATTCTCACAATACATGTATATACTGGTAAGCAGCCCCGGTTCTGGACTGCTTTGCTTGGGAGGGCAGTAAAACCTAATGAGGGGGCATGTTGATAGTCATGTTTTTGAAGCCAGAAATATATTCAAGGCTTGATTTGTGCATGAATGATGACAGCCAAGCTATTGATACTGGCTTAAAGTGATGTATGAGGTAAATAAATAAAAATGCATGTTTTCGAACTTAAACTTAAAACCCAATGATTAAAAAATACATGTTGATTATGTAAATGGAGAAAAAAGATTATCTAATTGTATTTCATTTTAATACGCCCCCTTAATTAAATTGCCATTACTAATAGAACAACTCTATTTCTTGAAAGGCTTTAATACAAATTTAAGTCAAAGCTGACAAATGTACCTACACACAGACTGAGAATATTCAAACGTGGAAATAGGAATGAGTGAGAATATTTATATTATTGGGAAATTAAAATATAAAGAAAACAAAAGAATACTAATTCTGTAAAAAAAAAGTGTTTACCAGTATACCTGCCTCTCGCTCACACTAACAGAACATATACTGCCGAACTGAACTGTTTGGGGCAGTCTGCCGATTTTTATATGACTCAAAGAGCCAATCAGGAATAAGCAAGGAAATATCTTCACACTGTAAAACAAAATGCATTTTTGTGATTGGTTCAGAGATCATTTTAAAAATAGCCGTTGCTTGCATTGTGCTTGGGGGGGCAAAGACACAATTTGGGGGGGCAATTCCCCCCTCAGTCCCCTACCCCCTAGCGCCGGCCCTGCTGGTAAGTCATGGCCAGCACGGACAATGAGGGGTAAAACACTTGGTTCACAGTTACGTACAGTAAATAAGCAATACTCTGAGTTTCTGAGTCAATATTGATTTTAGGATGGGCAGGGTGAGCAGTACAGAGCAATGTGGCCAGAGGAGACATTAAAATCTTACAACAAAATGCTATTTCACCCATCCATTGCTCCATGTAATGTGAAAAGACACATTTTACCAACATGTATTTGCATTAAGGGGAATAGTCATGACTTAATCAGTAGGTTTATAACATACTTTTCTGTTTATAATTTGTAAGTACAAAGTCAAAAGCTGGTGATTATTAACTGTAAGATTTTAATTAAAGCTTCTAATGCATTTGCACTGTTTAATCAACATAACCTGGTAGGTCACATGGCCACAACAAACAAATAAACATTTGCTCTTAATTAAGAGTCATAAATTTATTTATTGGCTCAAATTTGCCAATGCATTTCCCAGTTTGATCATTTGTGTTGTATTTGATGCTTCTAGGGTTATACATTTGTGAAAAACACTTTTAGTGTCTATGTGTGGATAAATTTAAAATTTAAAGCTGACTGACTACAACATCAGTGCAGATTGTGAATGCATTGTGCTAACAAAGTTTGTGTGCTGTATAAGCAACTATATTACCATTATATTCACACAGCTGGCCAACCAGTGCATCTGTATTTATTTAGAACTACTGGCCGTTCATGCACAATGTGTCTTAAACACCTGATCACCAAAACTTTGTTCCAAATGGTACATTGTGCTGTAAAAATGTGTAGTAAGGTTTAATAATGCAGCCTTATGAAGACTTTTATTATTACAATTGCATAAAGACAGGTTAAATGCCGAATGATTTGAATAAAAAGACTATTAACCCTTTAAACAATTTAGTTTTTTCCCCTTCATCCCTGCGCAATTTTCCTGTACACTTTGGCAACCCTTGACTGTCACATGACGTTTTTGCTAGCCAAAACAGGGATGCAAGCTTGCCCACAAGTCATTCAAGGTATTTTTAATTCAGCCAGTGAAAGGTTCTTAGAGGGTCTAAGAATGTGAGAACCGCCTCGTTATTACCTCAGTGTTTTTGTACTGTTTAATCTGGTGTCTCAACTAGACATTTGAAGTCACTGGTGAATTTACATCTTCACTCCATCAGAAAGGACTGCTGTGCCACCAAAATGTCCACTTTAGACTCATTTTCCGCAGTGACTGGTATTGTGCAACAAGGTGATGGCATTTTCACCTCATAGAAATTATTGTCTCGTGTTTTTTATTTTGTTTGTATATTATTGTCATTTTTATTAACAGATAAATATGTCTATTAAATAATTTTGGAATTATTCTGCTCTAAAGTAGCATGTGTGGAAGCTTACAGTATGTACTGCATGTGTCACAGTAAAGCCTACGCAGATCCTACACTTTTTTTAGACTAAGATTGCACCCTTTTAATAACATGTAATTACACTGTATGATGAGGTCAAGCATTTCTGCCCAGCTGATGTAATGAATTCGAGCCTCCCTACAGTCATCGGTAAAGGCCAGGAAAGGATGGGAGGTTATTCATGGGGTCACTGTGCTCCGAAGATGAGTTATACTGTGCTCATGCAAGGACATTCTGACCCCAGCTCATGAGATGTTTCCCCAAACCCTCCCTGTGTCTACTTTATCATGTTCTTTTGATTGTCCTTGAGAAACCGGCCCTGGGTGCTAAATACATAGGTGAGATATTAAAGAGATGCTTAGACTGCTATCTCAAAACCTATTGTCTTTTGTTTGCAGGCGAAATTTTAAAACTGTCCACATTTTCAAAGCTATGGAGCCAAAATTATGTGGACACTGGACCACGAGCTACTTTGACTTTCCTTTCCAAAAACATGGGCATTAATATTAAGTTGCTTATGACCCTGCTTTGAGAATAACATGATTTTGGAGAGTGTTTGGAAGCTGGGGTCAGAGCACAGGAGCAGTCATTGTATGCCGTCCCTGGAGCAGACAGGGTTAAGGGCCTTGCTTAAGGGCCCAAAAGTGGCTGCATAGCAGAGCCGGAAGTTGAACGACTTATGTCTTAACGACTATGTCTTTCTGGTCCTTGCTGTGTGCATAGTGATACTGATATTTACATGTGCTTGTTAGCAGAACTCAATAATTGCATGTGCTACCTACATATGTTTGGCCATGTTGTTTATATAAACTCATTTTATTAAAATAAAAAGTACCAACAGAAGTTTGGACAGCTTATATTGATGAATCACAACAATGTAGTAAGGCGGAGCCTTATGATCCCGGCCCTGACAAAAGAGAGCTGTGATCCTGATCACACATCTCAAGCACTTCTAAAAGTAAACATATCAGACTAGACTTTCATGTCTCAGACTTCATTCAGGAAAAGTGCACACAAACGCACACCCTTTCCACCATCTGTTGACTGAGCCAACAGTGTTTGTGAGCCAGAATCTCAAAGCCAGAGAGAGGTAACTCTTGTGGGGTTGTTCACATCGTTTTGGTCTTTTCGCAGTCTGTGAACATCTAAGTCAACTTATAAAGGCAAAAAATGTGTTATTATTGTAGCTAGTGTGTGCTGCTGTTACTTTCCTTAAACTGTCATTGAAGAAATGGTGATGCTTTGCCTATCAGCACTTAATTTGCTTCCAGTGGTAAATTCAAGTGATCTAATCAGAGCCCTTACGTCCTTGATCAAAGTCAGTGATGATCTTGCTGCTTGGAACGTCTTCCTTAAGTAGTATCTCGCACAGCGCAATGTATTGTTTAATACTTGTACCAAACATAGCAATGTGCAATAGGAAAAAAATGAACAATACTAATAGACAAGTTAAGTATTGAGTATTTCAATTAGAGTTGGCTTCCAGTTGTAGCAGCAGCTGTTATTCGTTATGTTTATGTTGCACACATTGGGTGGCTTAGTGGGTAGCACTGTCACCTCACAGCAGGAAGATCTGATCTGATTTCCAGGTAGAGCGTTCCTGTTTCTTTCTGTGTGGAGTTTGCATGTTCTCCCAGTGTCTGTGTGGGTGTCCTCACACAGTCCAAAGACATGCAAATGAGGTCAATTGGAGTTAAAATGGTCCGTGACTGTGTTTGTAAGTAAGTAAATAAATAAATGTTGCATACATTTACTGATAGTTATAGTGGTAGATTTAGTTTGGCTACTATTAATTAAATTACTAAAAAATCAGAACAGCTAAGGAAACATGCAAAATAAATTGAGTTCTTGATATAAATGCTGCACAGGCTGCTCAGGTGGTGTGGTGGTAAAATACGCAAGCACTTCACTACTGAGATCCAAGGTTTGAATCTCAACATTGCTATCGGTCAGTCAGACGTCTACACAGACATGATTGGCTATATCTGAGTGTGTGGGGGCTGGAGTGCTTGGGATGGTCGAACAGCCAAGCCACTCCCGGGTGCACTTGTCAATGCTCTCAAGCCCGAGTTGTAATAGGAGGGTTTTGTCAGAAAGGTAATTCAACATAAAAACTGTCCCAGATCAGGTATGCGGACCAGAATGACCTGGTGTGACGAGCTGAGTACTACGTTGTGTCACATTACCATAGCTAATTACTAAGGACAGTTGTAACTGGTTTAGGACGCAGCCAAGATGAATGTTGCGGTTTAATTTAAACATCTTTGCATTTTCCATAAATCTAAATGTATTTATCCCACTCAGTTCTGTGGCACATGCAAGTTAACATACTGTAGCTGTTACTGTTTTTTAACTGACTAGCTATGATGAGATGACAGAAGGACAAGAGAACATACATATTCATGCATATTTACAGATCAAGGTTGTTTTAATTAGTGTAAAGGTGTATTTGAACATTTGCTAAACAACATCAGTTGTCACTGCTTTCAATCAAGTTAAGTTTTACTCTACACACTATATACACCTCCAGCAGCAGGTTGTGTGGAAGGAATAGCGACACTCTTTAAAGCAGAGGTGTGGAACAGTCGTCGAGTGCAGGTGGAGGGTAAGGTCCAAGTCACAGTGTGGAACGGGACATGATCGCCAGCCACTGAGCCTCACATACGCCCTGTACCTCTGCTGCCCTTTTTGCCCAGGAAAGTTTCCAAATGTTCCGCTCTGTGCTGCAGACCGTAGTGAGGGGGATTGAAAGGAGGTCACGCACCTAAACGCCTGCCAAGTTGATTTTAGTTTTAAAAGTTAACGTCAAACCACTAAATTCATAACATTGACACCATACTATAAAGTAATTATAACTGGATTGATCTTGTGGTTCAGACCAATGAAAGGTAACCTGCCAACATGTACCATTGACAAGGTTGAAAAATAAATAAATAGCCTACATGAATGCATGCTTAAAACATTTGAGTAATTGATGTTGATACTATCACATAATCTACTGCAAATCCATCTACATATTAGGGAACCTAGTAGTATTTTGTACTTAATGTGAAATGTATTAAATTCCAGTGAAATTCTAAAAAGCACATGAACTACTGTGTTCTGGACTAATTAGACCTTGCTTAAGTATCTACTGGAACATCCAGTACATCATGGCACTTCTTTCAATTTTTTTTTGTAGGTGCAGTTAGCCAACAATGCTTCACATCTACCAGACCCACCAACGGATACAAATGCGTTTCTTTTTACTGAACAGTGTATATGGACCACTATAGGTCATGTAGGTCACCTGAGATATCAATTTAAAGATGCAATACAAGTATTGCATTTGCTGTTATGATAAAAGAGTTAATTCTACCTAACATCTGTCAAATATTTCCCAATAGGCAAATGTAGAACCTTAAGTTTAGATAAAAGCAGAATAAAATGTGTTTCGTCAGGACACAGAGCTTAAAACAAACATTACATAAGTGCAAGATTTAAAAAGGGCTGAATGAATATATTTGCATTAACGTCATGTTTTTACACCTTTAAGCAAGTCTGTAGCCCGGAACTGAACAATGAAGGGATCAAATCTACCAGGGGATGGGGTGGGGGGTTTGTTCCTAAGCTGTCTAAAACATTCCTGCCATGTTCTATGATGTTAATATTATGTTGTATCAACTGATATACTGATGGATCTTAACATTATGCAAAGCTAGTGACTTGAATATAGGGGAGGACATGAAGACATAAGACAAAATATTTAAATTTATGACATTTAGCAGATGCATTTGTCCAAAGCAATATACAACTGTGGCTGATTTCAACACAAACAGTTGAGGGTTAAGGGACCTGCTCAGAGGTCCAATAATGGTGATGCTGGGGCTTGAAGCGGCAACCTTTTGCTCACTAATCTAGTATTTTTACATGTTTTACATGTTCAAGTGTATTGTAAAGCAGGCATTAAAATTTGAGCAGTTATTTTTGTGTTATCTTCAAAGTGAGCATTGTGGTGATACATAAATCTATTTTGCTTCATTGTTGTGTATTTTCATTTATTATGTTTATTTATTTATTCATTTTGTAGGTACCATTATTCTTTTCCTAATATTCCAGCACTGATTCACTGTCATTAATTTGTAAAGGACTTTATTGCTATCAGCATAGTTATTTTGAGTGGATTTTTAGTGTTGCTCCCTTTTTTGTGAGCAGGGGTGTCTATAATCGAGCTCAGAGATGGCTGGTGAGGTCCCGTGTTAACATGACTGATGATCCACATCTGTCCCTCTTACCCAGTCATGCTGTCAGTGTGATGCGTGTGAGAAAGCCTGAAAATGCTTAATGTATTTTACTACGCTCTACTACCCACATGGCTTACAAAACAGGATTGAGGACTTGCGCTCAGGATACATAGGCTTTGCTGTTTGTTATTTTTTGTTGTTAATGGTTGACATATTGGCAGCTCTTGAAGAAGTGTGAAATTTAGAAGTCCTTCCTTACAAACTGATTCATATGTTGTCTATCTGACAATTGCAGTGATGGAAAGTGTTTAACCCTTATGGTTTTTGTCATTTAATATACGTCTAGTGCAAATATCTGCTGTAAATATAGACACATATTGTTATTTGACATTGTACCTTACAATATAAGGCAAACAATGTTTTATAGGTGTAAACGTGTGTGTGCTTGTCCAGATTTGTCCCATATTGAAAGTTGGAGACAAAGTTATGGAGGCGAGATTGAGATGGTTTGGGCATGTGCAGAGGAGGGATGAGAGTTCTATTTGGAGAAGGGTGCTGAAAATAAAGCCACCAGGCAAAAGAAGGAGAGGAAGGCCAAAGAGGAGGATTATGGATGTGGTGAGGGAGGACATGTAGCTGCTTGGTGTGAGAGAGGAGGATGTTCAAGACGAATCATCTGCTGTGGCTACCCCTAATGGGAACAGCCGAAAGAAGAATAAGAATAAGAAGTGCATATGATATACCTGAGATGATTGAAAAAGCTATCTTATATAAATTATGAGTTATAGCTAGCTTAAGTATATACAAATGTTGCTTTGGACTCTATCTATCTATCTATCTATCTATCTATCTATCTATCTATCTATCTATCTATCTATCTATCTATCTATCTATCTATCTATCTATCTATCTATCTATCTAATGCATTTTAATGTTGTACCAACCTACCCCATTACGTGCCCAACGTTGGGTTGGCTGGAACATTATTATTAAGTCAAAATTATATATTTTAGCAAATATTACCTGACATTGACAGTGCTGTTTTAGCTATGATATTAAGAATGTGTTTGTTGCTAGCTGACCTATTGTGATGTAAACGAAAACTGTGCCAACCAACCACAACAATCAACTAAGTTTTTCGTGAGTTGATTTCAAAAAGTGTGTTAAATACAATATTTTTACCGTTTGTAGTATTAAATGCTGTTGTCATCTATAATCTACACTCACTGACCAGTTTATTAGAAACACCTGTACACCTGCCTCCCCATTCCACAATGTTCCCTTCATACCCACGGACTTATAGTTCATAAATCCAGTAAACAGTTCTCTCATTGTTTACCACAACTTAGAACATCGGTGAGCAGAAATGCATGTTAGAAGCAACAGCTTACAGCGAATTAAAACAACAGCAGAAGACCACACCGAGTCCCACTCCAGTCAGCCAATAACAAAAAGGTTAAAAATACAGTGGACACAGGCTCCCTGAAACTGGACAGTTAAAGATGAAACACTGCCTGCAGAAATTGCGTTATGCAGTCATGTCAGCTGGTGAAGAAAATATCTTAAAGAAATGTTTTTTAATACACTGTGGAACCCATGCAGATTTGATTTGTAATAATATTACATCAGATAGGACACGCTGATGTTCAACAGAATCCAAAGCTTGAAGAATCAAGAATTTCTAATAAAAATTGCGATGTGTCTGGGGGAAATATTTGATCCTTTAAGGAAAGCAAACTTTTCAAATTAACCTGGTAATTAAGCCCTTAATTTAACTTTAGTTTCCAGTGTTTGATTAAAACCTAGCAGTGTACATGGGTACAAATAAGCACTGCAGGGGTTCATTAAAAACTTCAAGTATTAATAAAAACATATTAGGCTAATAAAACACAAATGATTTTGTTCACTTTTAAAAGCAAAGTTCTTTAATGCTTACTTTATATATTGTTTTTTATTTAACACTATACTATGAATAAGATTCCTTTTATTGTTTGTTAGTTTGTTTATTACGTGCTGATATGCTGCAGGTGCAGCCGCGCCCAACAACTACCCATAATAATAATAATAAAAATAATAATAACTTCTGACTGAGCTAGTTTTATATACTATTAATGCACCGTAAAATGTAATACTTTCAGAGGAGATCGCAGTTGGTCGGCAGTCTTAACGTCTAACAAGTTTCATTGTTGTTGTTAACAAGTAACATATTGAAATGTATTCGTTTTTTAAAACTATTAAAAGAATGTTTCTATTTAGACCCTAGAAATTAATATTTAGTCGTTAAATGTTATTGTTGGGTTTGTATGGGACAGTTTGACTCAATACTTCAACCAACCGCTCTCAGATCAAGACGCGTCAATATACAGTAAATAGATAATAGACAGACATATAGATAGATAGATAGATAGATAGATAGATAGATAGATAGATAGATAGATAGATAGATAGATAGATAGATAGATAGATTTAATCTATCTATCTATCTATCTATCTATCTATCTATCTATCTATCTATCTACAGTGTATCACAAAAGTGAGTACACCCCTCACATTTCTGCAGATATTTAAGTATATCTTTTCATGGGACAACACTGACAAAATGACACTTTGACACAATGAAAAGTAGTCTGTGTGCAGCTTATATAACAGTGTAAATTTATTCTTCCCTCAAAATAACTCAATATACAGCCATTAATGTCTAAACCACCGGCAACAAAAGTGAGTACACCCCTTAGTGAAAGTTCCTGAAGTGTCAATATTTTGTGTGGCCACCATTATTTCCCAGAACTGCCTTAACTCTCCTGGGCATGGAGTTTACCAGAGCTTCACAGGTTGCCACTGGAATGCTTTTCCACTCCTCCATGACGACATCACGGAGCTGGCAGATATTCGAGACTTTGCGCTCCTCCACCTTCCGCTTGATGATGCCCCAAAGATGTTCTATTGGGTTTAGGTCTGGAGACATGCTTGGCCAGTCCATCACCTTTACTCTCAGCCTCTTCAATAAAGCAGTGGTCGTCTTAGAGGTGTGTTTGGGGTCATTATCATGCTGGAACACTGCCCTGCGACCCAGTTTCCGGAGGGAGGGGATCATGCTCTGCTTCAGTATTTCACAGTACATATTGGAGTTCATGTGTCCCTCAATGAAATGTAACTCCCCAACACCTGCTGCACTCATGCAGCCCCAGACCATGGCATTCCCACCACCATGTTTGACTGTAGGCATGACACACTTATCTTTGTACTCCTCACCTGATTGCCGCCACACATGCTTGAGACCATCTGAACCAAACAAATTAATCTTGGTCTCATCAGACCATAGGACATGGTTCCAGTAATCCATGTCCTTTGTTGACATGTCTTCAGCAAACTGTTTGCGGGCTTTCTTGTGTAGAGACTTCAGAAGAGGCTTCCTTCTGGGGTGACAGCCATGCAGACCAATTTGATGTAGTGTGCGGCGTATGGTCTGAGCACTGAGAGGCTGACCCCCCACCTTTTCAATCTCTGCAGCAATGCTGACAGCACTCCTGCGCCTATCTTTCAAAGACAGCAGTTGGATGTGACGCTGAGCACGTGCACTCAGCTTCCTTGGACGACCAACGCGAGGTCTGTTCTGAGTGGACCCTGCTCTTTTAAAACGCTGGATGATCTTGGCCACTGTGCTGCAGCTCAGTTTCAGGGTGTTGGCAATCTTCTTGTAGCCTTGGCCATCTTCATGTAGCGCAACAATTCGTCTTTTAAGATCCTCAGAGAGTTCTTTGCCATGAGGTGCCATGTTGGAACTTTCAGTGACCAGTATGAGAGAGTGTGAGAGCTGTACTACTAAATTGAACACACCTGCTCCCTATGCACACCTGAGACCTAGTAACACTAACAAATCACATGACATTTTGGAGGGAAAATGACAAGCAGTGCTCAATTTGGACATTTAGGGGTGTAGTCTCTTAGGGGTGTACTCACTTTTGTTGCCGGTGGTTTAGACATTAATGGCTGTATATTTAGTTATTTTGAGGGAAGAATACATTTACACTGTTATATAAGCTGCACACAGACTACTTTTCATTGTGTCAAAGTGTCATTTTGTCAGTGTTGTCCCATGAAAAGATATACTTAAATATCTGCAGAAATGTGAGGGGTGTACTCACTTTTGTGATACACTGTATCTATCTATCTATTTTAAAAAGTCTTTTTAAAGCTTTCTTGTGTTGTACTGACTGTATTTCGAAAAATCTAAATATATGTCAGCTTCGAAAGTCTTGATTTTGTAAATGCTTTCCCTGTCATATTTATATAAATAAATAATTATATGTAATAGCACGTATAATAATAACTGATCATTCTAATTGCAATGCATAAATACTGTTTTATTCAATTATTGTGGAGTTATGTATTTGTTACAAATCAAAAGTGTAATTGAAAAATAAATGAAAATAGTAATGTAAAATAATTAAAAGCATTAATAATAAAAGCAAAACAATTGTATGTATTTTATACTATATAAAAATTATTATTATTATTATTATTATTATTATTATTATTATTATTATTATTTACCCCCTTGCAGCAGTCAGAATGTGGAACAGTCCAAAGTTCAGGAAAGTTGCTGATAAGAGAGGCCAATAAAAGCGGCCAGCAGTTCCAGTGTAAACAGCTCAGCTCTACCTGCTGCGCAGCCACATGGCCCCGCCCCCTCATTAGCATATTGTATAAACCCCGCCTACCCAAAGCATCATGGCAAGTTATAGCGAGTGGCACAGCCTTACCAAGCAGGTGTCACTCGGGGAAACTTTTTACACACTGGAGGTGGAGAGGAGTGGAAAGTTGTCGAGGCTACAGTTATTTCACTCTTCTTTACTCCGCTCAAGGTGAACATTTTTGGATGTTCGCAACCATGGTGTCCAAGCTGACATCTCTGCAGCAGGAACTTTTGAGCGCCCTGTTAGATTCAGGAGTTACTAAAGATGTTCTGCTCCAGGCGCTGGATGATATGGATCCGGGCCCGATCAGCTATGGAGTTAAACTAGAGAATCTGCACATGTCGCCGTCTTCGTCTAAAACAAATACTAGCGACGTGGAGGTCAAGCCGATTTTCCACCAGCTGACCAACGGGCACAGTAAGGGAAAACTGTCGGGGGATGAAGGTTCAGACGACGGAGATGATTACGATACACCGCCGATCCTGAAGGAGCTTCAGTCGCTTAATACTGAGGAAGCGGCCGAGCAGAGAGCTGAGGTGGATCGCATATTGGCGTGAGTGGATTTTATTTACAATTACTTGCAAAATAACTTTACATTCATTTCTAAAAATTCATTGATTTAATGTATCACGATTGGCCTGTTTTACCACGCCAAATTAGAACCATCCAACAATGAGTCAAACTTAAGAGTCAAACATCTAAAGAAGTATAAATGATCAGTAAGAGTACATGTTGTGTACCTACTGAAAATAGAAGAAAAAATGATCTAATAAATTAAGTGTCAATTAAAATAACATTAGTGAAACATGCCCCTAAAAGTCAAACACTTTTCTTTTCATAGACCTTTATACTGTATATCTGAGTACTTGTAGCCTATATTTGGTTTCCATGTATTTCTGTGGCAAAAGTGTCCCAATGTACATAAATTCACTCTACATTACATTACTACAGTACTATACAGGCATACTTTATACAATAATTAACTTTTTTCCAAAAATGGAAGCAAACCGATTTTATTAGTTAATAACAGCTGTTTAAATAAAAAAAGTCATATGAAATCAGCCGGTCTAAATTTAAAACCACCCGCCAAATGTATCTTTTCACTTTCTGGTTACTAATTATCTACCTGGTTATTATTTCTTTAGCTTAGAGAAATATCAACTAAAGAAGCTCTATTTATCATTAACTATAGCAGCCCTGCCGATCCGAAATATAAACTGTGACCTGTTATTTGCATCTTTTCAAATCCAAATAAACTCTCCCGCACATTAAATCAAAAATAATTAAACACATAAACAAGCACATTAAAAATACAAATAATTCTATAATTCGATTTTTTTCTTTAATATATTAATTTGAATGCTGATGCGACTAATTAAAAGCAACAAGTGGGACACGTGTTTTATTTATTTCATAAACAATAAATAATTAAAATAATGCTGGATATATAGTTATTAACTAAAGGAAAGCGGTGATTACTAGCTTTAATATGCGAATTTTGAAATATAAACTTGGCTGTTTGGTGCGCAACACCAACCAAAGTATTTATATTTTTAATTCGCACCTGGAGTTATGATTATTATAGGACTTAATGTTAATTTAGTAACAGGATTTATTCTTTTCTTTTTACCTAAAATAGGCCGGTTTGACATTTTTGCATATCAGCCTTCTTAATTATATTTTTAATTAATATTATATCCCTAAGATCCATGTTAACGGCTCGTAAGTTGATTTTAGTAAGTGGTGAATTATACCATGTACAAACCGCACTAATGAATCTAATAAACGTAAATAGGAAAATTTATGTTTATTTAAAATGATGAAGCTCATTAGGTCAGCCGTAATGTTTTCATATTTTTATTTTTAATTAAAAAAGATTTTCTTTTTTTGTACGCAAAATGTCCACTTTTACTGATATTACCGTATTTAAAATAAACAGTAATTATTGATACAACCAGCCAGGAACTGAACATAATAATAATAGTAATAATAATAATAATAATAATAATAACAATAACAATAATAATAATAATAATAATGCAATGTTGCAATATTAAAAATCTGTGTGCACATTTGACGTACTCAAACACTCCTCTACAGTAAAACGTAAACACAGCAATGCTTTTAAAAAACCCAAACTAAAGCACGTGGCTCTGATTTCTTATTAATTTTATTCTATAAATCATCAACTGAAAGATACACACTGGGTATGATTAGCGTGAATGGAGATCTGGTTATTCATTGTCAAAAGTCATAATGCAGCTTCTGTCTGACTGGAAGTGTGTGTGTGTGTGTGTGTGTGTGTGTGTGCATCTTGCTGCATAAGTGAGTGTATTAGTGTGTGATTGGAAGTGTGCATGCTGTCAGACTTTAAATCAGACGCATTAGATTTGTTAGAATGCAGCGCTTTAATGATTCTCAGCTTTTACCGGTAAGAAACTCAGCTGTACACACAGTCTGTCTTTATACTTTCTGATCTACTGTAATTTATAGGCTTGTTTTTTAGACCCAAAGTAAAATCTTGTTGTAAACGATCATTTAATTTGCCGTTGTTGGTTACGTGTTGCATTTATTTTAGCCAATATTTATCATTTTTGACGTTTTAGACATTTCAGTGCTCGTACATCTAAAAATCTATGGACCTTCGTTATAACAATTTGCCTTTTGCAGTGCGTTCCAAATGTTGTTTAGTTTTTTATTTAAATGCTAAAATGTCTTTAATAAAATAAAAACGTGTTTACTGTATTAACTGAATTATTAATTAACCTAGTAATGTAATAATTAATTTACTTTATATTTTTACAAATTATTTGAATCGTACTAGTATGTTACAATTTAAAAGGCTAAAGCTGGGAATGTATGTGCTGTGTGAGTTATTTTTTTACATTTACATTTCATTTACTTTATTTTATCCAGTTCCAATTTCTTGTATTAATATTATTATGGTTAATAATAATAAAGAATTTTTAAAACATTAACCACCAACAAGACAAAATAAGACAAACATCCAAAATAAATTTTACTAAAATATATTCTTTCTTTTTCTTCATTTTAAATAAAATGTGATTCTTATTTTTTAAGAATATTTGGGGAAAAATTGCTTTCAAAATAATACATCATTATTACACAATAATGGCCAAAAGTCAGTAACATACCACATAACACAATTGAACATTTAACTTAATACAATTAAAAAAAAAAAAACTACTAAACTCTTTCCTCTCTTAAGCTTTGTAAAGCTTTTTGAAACTGATTACAGCTCTTTGGTCAAACATAATAAAGATAAAATAAACAACAATTTAGAACAATTTACAAACTCTCAGGACAAAAACGGAGAAATTGTGACTGCTTTTTTGAAGGCGTCCTTTTGTAATTAGATCACATCAGCTTGAATTGTGTTTCCCTCATGAAATCTGTAACCTTTGGAAGTATTTACAGCCTATTGAATGTGATGATTAACGCTCGTTTATTCGGCTGATTAACAATGGTGTGTGTGCGCGCTTACAACCACTTAAAACCTGGAAACAGGCAAAGCCGAAGGGAGTGACTGCAGAGAGAGAGAGAGAGAGAGAGAGAGAGAGAGAGACTTTTACATTTTTTTAGGACTCATTTTTTCAGGGATTATAATAATAATAATAATAATAATTGACGCTCTGGCCAGAGTATTCCTGCTTTTGTGCCTCCTTACTGTGACCAGTTCATGGAAATAATAATAATAATAATAATAATAATAATAATAATAATAATAATAATAATAATAATAATAAAGTGTTGAATGTATGTATTGTTTATTGCTCTATACATCTTCTCTCTCGCTTGACCGCTGTGTGTTTGAACTGTCTGGGTGCAGGGTGGACTCGTGGCGCGCGGCGCGCATGATCAAAGCCTACATGCAGCAGCACAACATTCCCCAGCGCGAGGTGGTCGATGTCACCGGCCTCAACCAATCACATCTCTCACAGCACCTGAACAAGGGCACGCCCATGAAGACGCAAAAGCGCGCGGCTCTCTACACCTGGTACGTCAGGAAGCAGCGCGAGATCCTTCGGCGTAAGTTCACTAAACTCACACTAGCACGCGGCATATTCATTTATTTATAAATTATTAATTCATTCACTTTTTGAGGCATTTTTGTGCCCTATTATATTATTATATTTTTTATATATTTCATAAATACACAAAATGTAGCACTATTTTATAATACCCCTTTTTTAGAAATAGGGCCACTTATATAGAAATAATTAATTATATTTTATTTCAAACAAACAAATATGCCATTAATTTTGGGGCATTTGAACCTAAATGCCATTTGTGGTGCAGTTTCAAAGTCAGAATTGTGTCAGGTGATTTCACTTGAACATGTCTATGCAATATCATGGCAAGTTTAGTCACAGTTGTTATACATGTGAAAATGTAATTATAAAATTTGTAATATTAAAAAAAAAACTGTTCAGCACCTGACATTGTCATTAAAATGAATGTAAATATTGTTTTAAAGGTTCTAAAACAATTATAATACACAGTGATTTTGAATGTAAGGGATGTATTTTGTATCCATTTCTTACATTTGTTATTTTTTTTATTTTAAGACTTTCTGAATATAAAATTCCCCTGTTTATTAGGAAAAAACAAGAATTAGTAAGGAACTAGTAAAGTTATTGTGTCTTTTTATGCATGGGAAATATCTGTTTTACTAACAAGTCATTCACATCCATTAGAATGTACATTACGAAATGTAACTTGGAATAAGTTTTTGTTGATTTCAGAAATGCACAGTAGCAAGTTTACTTGCAAACTTTTTTGCCCCATTCTTCCTATCACATGTAAGTCAACACACTCTCTCTTCATCCTTTCAGAATTCAACCAAGCAATACATGGATCTGGCATTAATATGACAGACAAGGGCAGTCAGGATCAGGTGCTCCTTCTTTTCCCAGAGTTCAATCAGACTGCGCCGAACATGATGCAAACAGTGGACGATGCTTGCAGTGAGCCAGCCCTTAAGAAGCTCCGGCGTAACCGCTTCAAGTGGGGTCCTGCATCTCAGCAAATCCTCTACCAAGCTTATGAGCGGCAGAAGAACCCGAGCAAAGAAGAACGAGAGGCTCTCGTTGAAGAGTGCAACAGGTAGTGAAGCTATTACAGTAAATACTAACAGTCAGTCAGTATTTGCACCAGCTAATGCTTTTTCTTGACCTGTTTAGGGCGGAATGTCTCCAGAGAGGTGTATCACCATCAAAAGCCCAAGGGCTTGGGTCTAATTTGGTCACAGAGGTGCGTGTTTACAACTGGTTTGCCAATCGCCGCAAAGAGGAAGCCTTCAGACAGAAACTGGCTATGGATGCCTACACTGGACAGACGCATGTCATCAACCCCCTCCTGTCGCACAGCTCACCACACCATTCACAGTCCAGCACATCTCCATCTAGCAAGATGCAAGGTACAAAATTTAATTCTCCCAACTCTAACTTATTGAAACTTTCTCTAAAGAAGCTCCAGGCTTTTTTTTGTCGTGGCTTGAAACCACTTGTGACAAAAAGGTGTAGCAGTGCACTTATAGCAAACACCATTGTGATTCTTCACTTTGAAATCTCCTAAATATCCGTCTGTACACGCATTCTGTACTCTACAGTCAACAGGCAAGAGCTGATTCACCAAACGCTACCTCCCTGGGATTAGCAGGGTCACCCTTAGGTCAAGCAAGCACACAATCAACTCATCACTGCAGTGTTTTGTACCTATATGATCACCATAGTATTATTATACCATTTTCTACTAGCCACTCTTCTGTATTGCAAAATAAGGCACATTCCAAGCTAGAATAATTGACATACTGTAGCTTGATACAGCAGTGCCATGAAAGTAAAAAGAAAGGTTTCTGAATTGGCAGGCTTTGTGACTATCATTATTCTTTTATGTCAGCAGCAGGAGAAATGATTGCTCTTATCATTAGGCATGTTGTTTTTAGTTTTGTGGACGCACTGCTTTTGGCAGTGAGTGGCTTGTTTGTTTGCTTGTGTATTTTCCCTTCTGTACACCTGGCCAGTCAATGACCTCAGGTCACAAGGAGAGGCAGGGTAATTTCCCAGTGTGTAAGGATGGAAAGGGCCAAAACTTTAAAAGCTAGTAGAGTGGGGGTGTTAGGGTTAGAAAAGGAGGACACAGCTTTTCAAGCTCCTCCTTAGCTGGGGGTTACAGGACTTACAAGGCATCCTACCAGCAACATCAGATGTTTTTCAGTGTAGGAGCCTGACCTGACAAGAAAGGCTCAGCAGGACCCCCTCATCGTGTTGCTAAGGCACTGTCTGTATTATGCATGCTTAATTGACAATTAAAACCCTCAGCTACTACATCTCCCAAGCCTTTGATAAGGGGCTCCCCTGTCCCCTGCTCTCTTTACTCTTTCTTAGCAGGAAGCCCTATTGTCTCTGGTGTATTAGAAGACTGCACTGACTGTAACCTAGGTTCATTTATCTCTGTTGGGCTAGAAGAGGGGAGGGGATGATGAAAGCCCCCCCAGCCCCCCCACCTTTATGAGCTAGAATATAGTGGTTGAGGCAGGGATGGGAGCAGATCAGCAGGAGCTGTCCACTAGTGTTGGCTCTTTTTGACCAGACAGGACTGATCACCCCTTTTGCACTGGATAAAGTGGGCTCTTGGTAAAACCCCCTGTCTTTTTGACCCTTTTTTGAAACACTGAGCACAGGTCACAAGAAAGGGGTCACTACAGGGTCAGAATAAGGAACAGCACTTATTTTGTGTTATTGATCTCTTATTGATCTTATCACTGTTAATAAAGTTCAGGTATTGAATTGCTGAAACTTTGTATTTGAAGTTTTGACTAAGATTCAACAAGAATGCAGAAAACTTTAAACAATTGTGTCATATATAAAACCTTTGATCTGACTCATGAATAAATCTTGTGATTAAATTTAGATTTTTTTTTAATTAAGACTTCCTCTTAATTTTTGAGTCACAGTGAACAGCACTGTTATTGTCGCTGCTGTGCCCTTCTGCTTGACCTTTGCCGAGAACCTACGGGCTCAGCTGTCCCTGCACTTTCCACTGCAGGCCACGGCAAAGCTGAAAGGACACGTACGTCCTGCAGAGACCCAGGAGGTCTCTCATATGCAGTAGCATTATAAAGAGTATTGCCTGGGGTTGGGCACCAAGGCTTTGATATTACATGGGTCCCAGGGAGAACAGAAGCCTCTTAAACCTAGCTGCAGCTCTCTACTACCACTCCCCTTGGTGCTTCCCACCCTCCTCCTATTTTGACCAGTGGCACAAGCTTTGACTAAATCTGTCTGCCAGGTCTTTTGATCAGAAATTGAACTGGTGCATGATGGAACTTTCTTTAAAGTTCTGGACACTGAAAGGTGTGCATGTGACATTTTTGTCCTTCATTGCCCATGTGTTGTGTGTTGTCACAGACCATATTTAGCCTCCTTGTTGCCCAAGAAACAGAGCTCTCCTGCTGGTCAGACTGGATCAGACATTACAAATCAGGCTGGGCGAAAGACAGAAGCAGTCCCCGCAGCCTAGGTGAATGGTAGACAAAGTCAGACAATGCCCCCGCAGAATAGCCCCGTCCTGCCCCTGACACTTTTAGAGGCTACAGGCCTGTAAAATAAAGTCTGTTTATTATGGTCGGTCTATTGTTTGGCGAGTGGTCCATAGGTCCAATGGAGTGTTTTATTGTCCTCTGTCGGCGTTTACAAGACGCTGTAGAGTTGTAAGAGGGTTGGCAAGATGGTGAAGAGGATAAAAACAGGTTTGCAGACTTCTGTGGATAGTGTGGCTTGGATTTTTTAGCAAATAAACTATACAATGAATGAAATATGGTTGCAGTATCTAATCTTCTGACTATACATTGGTGTTATTACGTCATCTGAGTAACATATTCCAGTCTGAGAGGTTTTTTAAATATCTGAATATGAGTACATAGTGTATTTGCCCATGTTTAGCAGTGTTTGGGATCTCTGTGCCATGGCCAGGTGATGGCAAGGCAGGTACAAGGTTAGAAAGATCATGCTCTCGGTTCAGATAACTGTAGCCCATGTCTTCGTCATTTCGATGCAAGAGACTAAGTGAGCTGCTGACAGCAGATCAACAAAACTGTTTGACACTGGCATTGATTTTGTAATGTTTGCTTGGCCAGTATCAGAGAAGGCTGGGATTTGCAAACACCCATTAAATAAGGCAAGGCTGAAATTCCTACCCTGGGACTGGGATTCAAACTGCAATGCGGTATTCTCATATATGGATATCAAGTTTAGATTCTTAACATGAGTGTATGTACTAAATGGATCGGGAAATTTATGACAAATCTTGGGAAATTCTGGCTGTTGAAAGTGTGTTGTGTTTTGAGCAACAGGCAACATGTACACACACACACACACACACACACACACAAATGGCCTTGGCTCTTTCAGGCACGTATCTGTAGTGGCTACGTTTGTTTGCTTAGCTTGAGCCTGTCTGAGGTCATAAGGCAGGCAAAACTGACTAGCAGCCTGCAGTGAATGTAAAATTGTAATAAAAAAAACATGCCTAAATGTGAATGTATGACACACATTAATTAAGCCAAGATTTAATTAAACCTTAAAACACTTTTTTTCCTTCAGCTGTCAGGTACAACCAGAGTTCGAGTGAAGTCAGCTCCTCTAGCACCATCAATCACCACAGCATGACGAGCAGCCAGTCGGTATTGCAGCAGGTCTCTCCAGGAGCGCTGGACCACAGCCACAGCTTGCTGTCACCTGACGCCAAGATGGTGAGCACACCTGGCCACTCCTGGCCCAGATAAGATAAGCCTGGGCCTGCTTGTGATACGGAAACATAAAGCGGGCCCCAGATAGGTGCCACTATTGACCACTGAGCAGTCCAACAAATGCCTCATTGTTCTTCTTTTAGTATAGGCTGCGGTAGACAGTAAGGTCTAGCACATGGTACAATACAGGCCAGCCATAGTGTTACTGTGTGGGCACGGCCATGGCTGAGTTAATAAACCCGACAAAGGAACATTCAGTTGTTATTGATTATGTGCCACTGACAGGTGTAGTGACGGGTGGAGCTGTGCTTACTCTGGCAAGTGGACTGACAGCATCGTTCGATTAAGCTCTGTGCTGCAGGAGCGAAACAACGGACCCTGTCTGTGCTATACAAATATTGAATTTTGAGCTAGACAAGCTTCAGTTCATTTTACTGTTCTCAGCTGTATACATCACACTTTAGATATTTACTAGGACCATTTTATTTATTATTTATTAGGATGTGTGTAGGATGTGGGGCAGTGATAGCTCAGTGGTTAAGGTACTGGACTAGTAAACAGAAGGTTGCCGGTTCAAGCCCCGCCACCACCAAGTTGCCACTGTTGGGTCCCTGAGCAAGGCCCTTAACCCTCAATTGCTCATTGTGTAAGTCGCTTTGGATAAAAGCGTCTGCTAAATGCTGAAAATGTAAATGTAAATGTAAATGTTAGGCAATCCTTTGTGTTCTATGGTTCAATTCCCAGTGGATGGACTCAGACTAACTATTTGGAATCCCACTTCTGACACCAAGAGGGTACCAGTGGCGGTGGCGTGTGAAAGGCAGGAATACTTACAGCCCTCTAAATTGTGGTCTAGTACCTTAAGTGCTGAGCCATTGTTGCCTTTTATTATCGTCCTCTAGTGCAGTTGATCCACCAGGTTTGACGTTAATGGGAAAAATGCTTGACTGAGGTATAGATGGTCTTCTCTTTGACAATCTAGTCTCATAGAGCAAATGTTCAAGACAGCTTTTAAGTCACAGATCCATTATTGAAACCATTTTATTCCCATTACTTGGCACTAATTGGTGGCACAAAACATAAAATCTAAGAACAACTAGAACAAACCTTGATTACAGGTATCTGGTCGGCCTTTGACTAAGTCTCTCTCTTTCTTTCTTGATAGATCTCATTATCAGGCGGAGGACTTCCACCAGTAAGCACCTTGACCAACATCCACAGCTCCCACCATCCTCACCAGCAAACGCAGAACCTTATCATGCCCATCTCTGGAGTCATGGCCATTGCACAAAGTAAGAACTCCTTCAATTCTCTCTCTCTGTTTATCTTTAGCTTTTTAATTTTACCAGTCTTACTGGTTGACATCCCAGTTGTGAAAATCTAATGATTCACACATTTTTGATCATTTACTTTTCCTGTAACAAAGATATCACAACCCAACCCCTAAACGAGACTTCTGTAAATGCTATCTTGCTAATCCCATAGACTCTGCTTTTAAAATTAGTTTAAGTTTATAAGCTAACTTTGTATCTCAACTCTACATTTGTGTCCAGGTCTAAATACGTCGCAGGCACAGACGGTACCGGTTATCAACAGTGTGGCGGGCAGCCTGGCCACCTTACAACCTGTGCAATTCTCCCAGCAGCTGCACAGCTCCCATCAGCAAAGCCTCATGCAGCAGTCCCACGGCCACATGAGCCAGCAGCCCTTCATGGCCACCGTCACACACTCACACAGTCAGTATTCCCATCTGCTTTTAAACACACACAGTAACCAAATAATTGCCATTGTTCTTTGTCTTATTCTTTGTTGTGTTTTTTTTCCAGTGTACCCTCACAAGCAGGAACTGCCACAGTATTCCCACCCCTCACGCTTTCCCTCCGCTATGGTCGTGACAGACACAAACAGCCTTAGTACCCTCAGCCAGATGTCTTCCACCAAACAGGTCAGTCACATGATCCGAGCTTTACTCTCATGATATAAATTTACTGCTCTTAATATGAATAAATGAATGCGGTTAGCAATGGGGGGTGTAAATATACACTATATGGCTGAAAGTATTCAGACATCTGACCATTATCTTGTTTCATTGTATGGGAATTTGTGCCAAGTCAGTCAAAAGAACAATATGGCTGGGCAGTGATGTTATTCAGGAAAAACTCAATTGATGTTCTGGTTCATTTCAAAGCTGTTCAGTTTAGACGGGTCGATGTTTCTTTAAACAAGCTTTTCCAAGGTCATTATAGACGCTGGCACAGTCATTCTGGAACAGGAAAGGGCCTTGCCTAAACTGTTGCTGCAAAGTTGGAAGCCTTTCATTTCCTTTATATAATTGATTTATTACACCTGTTAGAAAATTGTATTGGGTGTCCCAATACTTTTGTCCATTTACTGTTCTTTGGGCTATATTGTGTACATACATAAATATACACAGGCAGGGGTAGCTCAGCAGTTAAGGTACAGAAGGTCGCTGGTTCAAGCCCCACATCTGCTAACTCTCCACTGTTGGGCCCTTGAGCAAGGCCCTTAACCCTCAATTGCTTGCAATTTATACAGTCTCAGTTGTAAGTCACTTTGGATAAAGGTGTCTGCTAAATCAGGACAAGTTTGAACCTGACTAATTGAAAAAAAGTCAAGTTAACCCACACATTGGTGGAACAAAATGCTTGAGATGGGCCATACTGCTTCATGAGATCAGAAAGATCTGCAAAAGCTAAGCTATCTAGTCCTTTAAAGGTCATTAGCAGGACGTTTCAGTCTGTGCCCTGTTATTTAGCCCTTGTGGTTGTGTTTATTAGGTATTTTTAAACACTTTGTCATACAGTATAAGGGTGTTCTTTTAAATGAGATGTTGCAATTAGGGGATCATTTAAATGTAGTCACTCTCTAGTTTTAAATCTGCTCATCCTTAAGCTCACCTTACCAAAGTCGTGGATCTGGAAAGAGACTCACCCAGTCTTGTCTAGCATAGGTGCTAGCTTTGGTTTGCCTGCCATGCTCGCTGCACATCTCAATCAGTGGAGCGACCGAGTATAGCGATACTCCCCCGAATGCCTATTTCCTTTGAACAGCCTGACTGATCAGTCACCCATGACTTCTTGATAAATGATGTAAACTTTCTGTCCCTCTCTTTTAATTGTTAGCTGCTATACGTTCTCCTTTTGTCTGTCATTTTATTAGGATTTTTTTATACCCTATATGGACAAAAGTTTTTGGACACTTGACCATGAGCTTGTTGGACATCCTATTTCAAAAACAAATGGGATTAGAATAGAGTGACCTCTATGTGATCTATTCAGCTATAACAGCAGCCACTCTTCTAAGAAGGCTTCTCACAAGACTTGAAATATGCCTGTGAGAATTTGTTTGTATAATTTCCTTTATATAATTTATTTAGTACTACAAATTTGAAGGGGTGCCCCAATGTTTTTACCATATAGTGTAAATAATACTTACGCTTTTAAATTTTATATCTGACCCTTTGTCACTTCCACTGTGTCACCGACCCTCTGTGTTGTGTTTATTCTGCACTCCCGGGCCAGCGATCACTGGCTCAGACCAGGAAACGGCCCCCTGTTGTAATCAAAGCTTACGTGTGCCGCTCCAGTTTTCCTGGTTTGTGTGTGAGGAGGGGGGGCATTTGTGCTCACTAATTATACATCTTCCTCTTTCTGACTTCTCGCCGCCCTCTGTGAGCGCTCTAGCCTGAAATGTAGTCCTCACTCAACCGATTTCACACGCTCAATTTCTCACGCTGAGCTAGTGCCAGCACCAGCCGCTAGCTTAATAGCTGACGTATGTTAGCTTTAACGTCAGGGTGAACTCTTCACTCACATGACTGTTTACAAAAAGGCATCTACGCCAAACCTGAATGTCATGTATGTATGAAGTATGTACAGACGGGTGATAAATTAAAAGAAAACTTGAAGTTAGCAGCTTGGTAGGGTGTTGAGGGTCTTAAACCGCACATGAAAGACAGAGCATCATTGTTTTTATAAAAGACTTTCTACTTGTTGGTGTTTTGATGATGCCAGTTGAGAGAATCTTCACACCTTGACCTAAATCTTCCATACAAAAGGCCATAGGATATTATTTAGACATTTTGCATGCACATATCCATGCATTTAGTTTGCCCTTATTGATAGGGCATTGTTATCTTGAGTTCTCATATTCCAATCAGCATTATTTTTAACTTGCAGTGACCCAAACCATGACAGGCAGATGTTTCCATGCAATAAGGCCATCAGACCTCTGCACTGTAAGGGTCAAGTACCTAAGCCATTACCATTCATTTGGTCAACACATCCACCTATCTATTTTCAGAAATATTGAAATCTGTTGAATCCTCTTTTGAAATCACCTATTTTAGACCTCTGGACATCTAGATTAAAACCAAAGGTCCAAGCTTCAGTTACACTTGTACTCATTTCATCACATTGTCTGTATGGATACAAATAACATACAGTTATAGACTGATCAATATGATGCAGTTGATTGTGTCTCAGGTATGTGATTCTCCTGAATGGACACTTTCAGGTCCTCCAATCCCTTATCAGCGACCCCGTATTTGAACTGAGTGGTGCAACAAATGGCTGTGGGCTTTCAGGGGCATATTCCAAACCCACTCTGGCTTTATTACCTTCTTGTTTGCCCTGTTTTCCCCTCACACTAAATGCCCCCCTGTGCTCACAGTGCAGCATCTAATGGCTCTGGTCCCGCCAGCTGGCCGCACCTTTATCAGGTGAGGCTGTTTGTTGGCCAGTGGGTCACGGCGAGGTCACGGCGTGCCTCCACCCATACAGGGAGCGAGAGAAATAGTCATGGCAAACAATCCCGTAAAGGACGTTTCATTGGAAAAGGAGGTGCAAGATCAAGCGGAAGAAGGATGAGGAATGTATTTGGTCAGGTGTGGCACGGCTTTGGGATCGATAATTTCACTGTTATCTCCGGTCACCTAGGGAAAGTTCATGTTTTCTCAGGCTGATGTTGTAGTCTTTGTGCTTAGCAGTTTTACCAAGGTCTGATCATTGATTCTTATTTTTTTTTCTTCATTTTTCACAGTGTCCTTTACAAGCCTGGTGAGCATGTACACCTGACCTCTTCAGTGCCTAGCAACAGGAGAACATTTCCCTCTGTCATCCCTGCTGTAACTGTGGTAACTCCTAATAACTGCCAACAGTGCACTGGACGTGGAGCTGGTCACTAATGTATGAACTGAAGTAAGATCAGGTGCTATGCTTTGGTCTTCTGTTGCCGTGGAATGACACCAGGGTGACCTGGATGCAGATGCAAGAAATCTGGGACAGTTTTGTATCTATTTGCAAAACACTAAGGGAGAGGTCAAAGTTCACGTGTTCACCTGACTGCCCCTGAGGAACAAATGGAACGTATGTGCAGTTGGTGTAAACTGACGTATGGGCACTAAACATCTAAAAACCAACCACAAAGGAAGACCAACGCTCAAGGAGGTCTGAGGAAACGCTGACGGCTCTTTATTAGACTTTGCTCACGCGACATTGACATTGTGTTGAATTGTAAATGAATTGACAATCACTGTTTATTATTATTATAAAAGTTTTTGTCAGGTATTTTGAAGAATTTTAAGTGTGCGCACTGGGTCTCAGTAAGTCTTCCATCGTGAGTTAGTAGGAATAGTCACTGTTCTGTACAGGTGTAAATATGAATGATAATTATGACCTTTCTTAAGAAAAAATGTACATATTTTTAAGTCTATTACTTTCATAGATGCTGTTTTTAAATGTATAAACTGTGATTTCGAGATGACAATCTGTAGAAGAGGAAGGACTATGCAATGTATTGGAAAAGCACAAAGATGGGTGGTGTCAGTCCATTTTCCCTTGGGTTGAAAAAGCAAACTCAATGCCAGTTACACAAGCCATCTATGCACCGCAAAGTTAATCTTTCAAGTGTAACATGTTAAACAAAGGCATTCTTTTTTATTTTTCTTATTTTTAATTTATTAAAAAGATTGTAAGACTAAAATAAGACTAACGACCTATTTTTGGAATTAATTTGCTGGCCCGAAAGATGAGCTGGCTTCTTTTAGGAAATAAATGCTCATAATACATACAAACATTTGGCAGTGAAGTGAGTCGATTTTACCTAAAATTGGTTAAAATGTCAAAACACAGGCTAAAGCGGCAGTGTGTGAGTTTTAGGACCACGCTGACCAAGTAACAAAGTAGCAAAACACATTTAAAATTGTGCTGTCAGTCAGTCCTGCCCAAAAAGCTTGGCTTTGCATTATTTTAGGTTGGCACACAGATAAACAACAATTGATGTGAAAAAAATCTCATATTCTTTTCTCTATGAGATTATAGTACAATAGCTTTAAGAATACTGTGCATTTTTCTAGGTATTTGTAATAATTATATAGTAAACTATAGTTTTAAAACCCATTGGCGTACAATTAAGCATCATTAAATAATCATGGTTGTTTTGGGATAATCTTAAATAAGAAATATGAGAAAAGGTGAAATACCAATTTCAGTGTGTACACTTGCAATGATGAGGTCATTTTACAGCCTGTTAAAGCAAATCTGCACATCTGGTTCTGTCAATATGAATGTTTTTTTTGACATTAAGAGTCTCCTGCTTTACTGTTGTGGTAACCCTCAGACACTAATCAATGTAAGCAAGATGGCTAGCTTTTATCAGTTCAGGGTAGCCAGAATGAACAGTATTAACTTTCAAACCAGATGTAATAACACCAGATGCTTGTTTATTTGGGTATTGCTTAAAACGAAAAACCAAAAGAATCCTGTCACCTGTTTTGTGCCTCCAATACTTTTCAAAAGGTCACTTTTTTAATGCATTTACTGAGCGTTTGTCACTTGGTCATGACTGCATTCCAAACACAAACCATGTGATTCTCTCCTACTTGTATTATTTTTGTATAAAATGAAAATCAATCTTTTAAAATCATTATTTATATGGTGAAATAAATGAAGTGTTTCAAGTAAAGGCTCTTCCCCAGACTGGAATTAGTGCTTCGTCTTTTGTTTTAACTCATGTTTCCGTCAGGTGTCAGTGGAAAATGTGTGTTTGTCACAGCAGCCATGGTACGGTCCAGATAACAGATGTTATCAGCAGTGTGCTATCCCTGAAATCCAAAAAGCCATGTTAAACCCAACAAAAATTCACTGTGATAGATCATTTTCAATGAATACTTTCTTTCTGATGAAACGTTCAAGGAATGCGTGTCTATTGAACACCTCCCAGTCCTGACAAGCATTGTTTGTTGAACTTATCTGCTCCTCTGAGGTCCCACTGTTACACGATGCATCACATTGTCTGTGACTGGTGTGTTTGCTCATGTGTGTTTTTGACCTCTGGTACAAATTGTGCTTTACTGGCAGGGAGGAGAAGCTTGGCATAACTTAAACTGAACCGATTGGGGTATACAGGAAAATAAGTGCCTGGGTCAGCAAGGATAGGAAGAACTTAACAGAGTCACTCTAAAAGTGTTCCAAAGGTCCTCTCCATTAATCAGATCTTTATGGCAGAATGGCAGAGTGGAAGTCAGTGTTAGGTGGTAGCTTGTTTGGAAGACATTCTGATAGAACTAATATTAAACTATTTAGGCAGAATAGCAAGCAATTTTGTTTGGTAAAAAAATGCTAAAATCTCCCTACTGTGAAACATGGTGGTGGCAGCATCATGTTGTGGTGCTGGTAAAGACAACTGGCAAGAACAGTGGTAGCTCAGTGGTAAAGGCACTGGACTAGTAATCAGAAAGTTGCTGGTTTAAGCCCCCCCACTGCCAAGTTGCCACTGTTTGGCCCCTGAGCAAGGCCTCAACTCTCAATTGTTTAAACTGTGAAGACTACATGCAAACTCAGATTTCTACAATGGTTCACCTTTCAGTAGGTCAATGACCCAAAGTAACCAGTCAAAAGAACACTGGAGTGATCTTGGCGCTATAAATGGCGTCTATAAATGTCTTCTAGTGGCCCAGACAAAGCTCAGACTTTCAACCCAACATCTTAAACTTAATCTTAATCTGTGGAAATACCTGAACACAGCAGCACATATAGGTCAGTTTGGTATTTGGGGAAAAATGTTGAATATTTAAAATATGTCTGCCATAACAGGGCTTGTGCAGCAGAGTGAAGCAAGCATCTGGGGTGTTTGCTTCACCTCCCTCATACCACTCTCCTACTGCGCTAGAACAACAGTTTCTAATATTCCCCTCATCAAGACCAAATTTGGAAGATGAGAATTATCTTAGTGACTCATCACACAGCATAGCTTTAATGAGTGACTTGTTGTTGGATGTTTTTAAGCTAAGATGTCTGACAGTTATATGACAACAGAGACATTATTAAAGAGAATTAAAAAATAGCAACAATATAAGGCCGCTAGCTAGCTAGTTAGCCTGATGTATGACATTAAACTTGCTAAGAAGCTCCAACTGTCAGTACAAAGAAGGCTGTACAAACTTTTGTGAACAGGCTAAACCTTAGGAGTCCAAATTATAGCTTTATCCACATTTTTGTTTTTATGTTGCGCAATTATTACTATTATTGCAGTAAGCTGCTTTTGAATGATTTCTACATTTAAATAATTATTTATTTCTTTTATAAATCACATTTATTATTTAGATTGCTTGTATTTTTCCCTTCTTTCTTCAAATGTAATCATTTCCAATTCCCCATTGCTCTCATACCCTCTCATGTAATAACCCAAACAGCCACAAATTCTCTAATGCATATGGAGGAACACTCTATATCTTTTCTATTTCTTTATCATTTTTTTATCATATATTTACCATTCCCTTTCTCAGATGTGTCCAATAGTCTCTATCAAGTACCCAACCAGGCTGTTGGCATAGCAGTGGTTCAGGGTATTGAGTTTGTGTGAAATTACAGCCACATTCCCAAAGTCAGGCCATCCCCTAAAAATGTAGGATATTGGTTGGAACAGATATGTGTAGGGCGCATTAGCCAAGGTAATACAACAAAACTATAAAATGTGCTGGTGGTAGCCTAATGTCATGAAAATGGTTTTCATCAGTCTGGTAAAGATTTATTAAAAATATATGTTGCATGGTACAGAGTAATTTTAAATAAGAAATTGCTTCCAGAAAGTTTTATCTGGGAAGGAATATAAAGCACACCAGTTTTAGGAACACTGCCAAAGCAAAAAATAAAGACACCTGTCTGCAAGCAACCCTTTACTTGGCTCTACGTCTTAGTCCTAATCCAGTCGAAATTCTGTGCTTAGACGTCTGATTATTAAATGTTTTATATAGACTCCAGCTAATGTGGTAGAATTATGGGCCATAAAAAGATTAGCAATACAAAACAAGAGGAATTCTTTATATTTAATTTTTGCATTAGAAGTTTAGGAGTAAATACTTATTGATCCTGACAGAATTCTTCGATTTTTGCTGCCTGTTTTTCTAGCAAAATGTAGAAAGGGAATCCTCATTCTGTATTGTTTGTCCCATTTACAGTAAAGACCCTCAGTATTTCACTAATTAGCCACGGATTGCGTAATGCTGTTAATGAGCAGATAAAGCATTTGTTTCATTCTGTGACAATGTGTTCTAATGTGATAGCACCTAAAACACCATGATTGGGCCTTTTTTGTTGGCTCAATGCACCTTAAAGAGTGCCATGCATAGTTATGAAAAAGAATGTCCTGCTGAGTATACACTTGTAACCCTGTGATGCCTCCCTGTTTGGTTATCAATGAACTCTTTGATACTTCACCATGGGGGGCCACTAAAGATCTTACTGCTGCCCTTTTTACTGCAGGGCTCTGAATAGAACAGAGCCTCGGAGCGGAGCAGAAAGAGCAATGCTTATTAGCATCCTTTAGGAAAAAGCAAGTTAACAATACAATCAACTACACTGTTAAAGCTATTGTGTGGGTTCAGTTGAAAAAATCAATGCTTACAGATATGGTTGAAGGCATGTCGGGTCTGTTGGGAACACAGCATTGTTTGACAAATTGATTTAAAAATGAAGTGGAATAAACTACAGATTTAATGTATTGATTCATCCTGGTCTGGGTCAGGGTTGGTTCGGTGCCAACGAGAAACACCGGTCACCAGTCTTCACATTTAATTAATCCTATTTAGGAGTCTGATTGAACTTTTGAGAGGTGGGAACGAACCAGAGTTTCCTAAACCCATGCAGACATGTGGAAAGCATAACAAACCCTTTATTGTTTAATTGGCACCAATGTTGAATATGGTGGCATACATCTTTACCTTTGGGATGAACTATTAATTGACAAACACTCAGAATTTAATAAACTAAATTTATAAATAAACTCTTTTCATGTGTCTTGTATAGCTATTGAAAATAAGTGAGGCCCTTGGATGCCAAGACAGACAAATACGCAAGCCCACTACTGAAGAGTTGGCGCTAAGGGTGCTACAGGCCTGGCCATATAATCAGCCATCAGAGATGGTTGGGTGTGAGGGATAACTAGTGGAGGAACACATAAAGCAAAGCATGACTCTCTGTATGATGTAGGACTTTCTGTGAAAATTTACCATTGGCTGGTGTAAATGGTATGGGAGCTATACTGTGGCTCTTCATGACCAGTGTGGGGGTGGTGCAAGCAACAGAGGAATTGTATAGGGAATCAGAAATGACTAAACAAAGGCACGGTTTAAAAGTGCTTAATATTACTAATATTAGTTGTTGTTAACATTTTATTAGACAAAGAGAATCAGAAAATGGCATTTCGTTGTTATAAGACATTATTTGGCCTCACATAACTGAAATCCAGCACTGAGTTGGCACAGACTGACTTGCTTTTTTATTGCGCTTTAAAAACTTTGAAATTCACACCGACGTAAAATTGATGGTGGGCCAATATTCAGCCCGAGCTCGGTAGGGTGTATGTGCCTGGTCGAGCAGGCACGGTAGGAGAGCAATGGGTTTCCACTTCCACAGAGGACACAGAGGTCAAAAGAAGGATCAAGCTGGACACCCAGAAAACAGAGCCAAGGGACAAAGGAACAGAAAATGGAAGTTTAGGCCTGAATGTGGTTGCGTGTTTAGGAGCTGGAAGAGAATGGGCACTACATCAACTCCAGTTGGGCCCCAAAGGGATAATAGGCAGGAGAGCTCAGCAGGGGTCAGAGGTCACAGGGGCACACTCTGCCATGGCTAATTGGTGACACTGGTTCAAACTGAGATCTGAACTGTCTTTTGAAGTTACGTTATTTAAATTATACAGTAAAATATATTTAACAGATCAAATTCATTGAGGAAAGTGTTCAGACCCTGTACAGCTATTGTTGGCTTCGATATGTCAACAGTAGGAAGGAATTCACTTTTTGCCGTTTGAAACCTTCCTTTTGGCAAACTGTCCTCAGTTCCAGAGGGTCACAAGGGCTCATAATTTCAAAACCCTTGACATCTTCTATATCATTCAAGTCAGGACATTGACCCAGCCATCGTTACCTTTTTTATTAATAACCCAGTCTTAGGCTATTTTGATCTTGGAAGTTATTGGGAGTGTACAAGATGTATGAGTTTTGTTTAGTCTGGGTGACCATTGTTCTGATTTGTCTTAATGTTTGTATGCAAATTTCAGTCAGTTTACTGCTTATTGTCCTTTGTGTAATTGTTGTTCCTGATGTTTTCAGTTTGTTCTGCAACTCTTTTCGATTTACTGCTGGCTGCCTGTCTGGGTATGATTTGTGGTTTCTGATGTTACTCATTACTGGGATTGCTACTCATAGCATGAAATCTTTCTTACAAACAGAAAAGTGCAAGATTCATAAGAACAGCCTATTATATAATTTGAAACATTATATCCAGACTCCTTGCATTTATTTTATGTAACTTAAATGTATTGAATATTTATTTGCTTACAACAAGCTTATAAGCTTCCTGAAGGTAATGTGCCACAAGTGGCAGGGACTGGATTTGACAGTGTCACATAAATGTAAGATATTTGCACTTGTTTAATTAAAAACTTTATACCTGTTATGTTTCTGCATACAATTAGGACAATAGCAGAAAAGTAAAGTGTCCTAGTCTCAATCATTCAGGAATTTGTAGCAAATGTAATGTAGTAAAACCATGGACCATGAATGTTTTTGTGCTACAAAACATCAGTAAAGGAATTTCCATTCCAACTTTTATCCATTGTGAGACCTCACTCGCTTCATCAGCAAATTTTCAAGCAGCACAGAATGAGAAAGCTTCTTTCACACCATTGTGTGTAAATGGATGGGTAAATGAATTGGCCCTTTTCTGGTCCTTTCAAATGGGAGACTGATCATACAGTAGAAAAGGCCTGTGACAGATAGCAGTTGGCATGCTGATGCTGTCGTGGAGCTTGGTGAAGACTCTGGTGATTTATGGTGATTGGTGGGATGCTCAGAGAGAAAGCTGGGTTAATGTTCACCTGGATCTCTGAGCCACCGCTGGAGCCTCACTGTATTCTGACTCGGCCGGCCTCAAGCTAAACCCGCCGCTCCCTGCAGGGTGACTGCATCCTTCACAGCTCCTCGCCACATCCTAATAGTTATGTAAGGTATCCTATTCAGACAAGTGAATAGGCTGGGGAACAAATGAAATATCAATCTTGCCTGATGGTCCACATTCTCTCAGTACCTTACCTCCCACTTTTTTGGCTGTATTGAATTTTGTTAAGAATTTTACAATTTCTGTAACTTTTAGATTCAATGTGTTGAGTTTTTTTTAATACTTTGGTGAAATTGATTATAAAGATAAAATATTAATGAATTAAATAGATTTTACAGAAAACTGTTGTCACTAAACACAGTCTACCGCTGCATCAAGAAATGCAACCTGAAACTTTTTTATGTAAGGAGAAAACTACTGTATATTAATTCTATGCAGAAATGCCACCATGTTATTTGAGCCCAAGGTCATCTGAGATGGACAGACGAATTCTTGTATCAAACAAAAATAGGCAAAAATTCCACTTGGAAAACAAACCTCAACAATTCAGATGCAGTTAATAGAAAAGGTGATAGGAGTGGTAAACATGCCTCTGTCCCAACTTTTTTGGAGTATGTTTCAGGCACCGAATTCTTAATTTGTTTATATTCTCAAAATACAATTTAGTTGGTCAATAAAAACACTGGGAATCTTTGGTTAAGATATGACAGGAGAACTGAAGTCTTTTATTGTGTTGTTCTAATTGTTCTGTGCAGGACTTCTAGTTGAATCCTAAACAGCACAGGCAGTGTCCTTGGTCCATTGTTCAGTTATTTCTCAGAAATAAACAGACAAATTAAGTAAATTCATTTTGAAATCAGCCAAACGATGTAAACACCAGTCTTTGTGATGTCAAGGGCCATCCAGCAAGACCTTAACAGAGAGTTACTTTTAGGTTTGGGACATGATGCCCTCTAGTGCTTAAAACATGATCGTCAGCACCTTACATATATTTAAACGTGAAGCATGTAAAAATACTGTACACATATTTTACTAAAGCTGAACTTCAATACACAGGTAAATCAAGTGTATCCAAATGTCCAAAATCCAAAAATGTGGAAAAAAATGTTTTGGAATTGTTAATTAGGCTAAAATTAAGTTTTTGGAATGACCTTAACCAGGTCCTGGCTTTAACCATGTAAAGTATTTGTTTACTGTAGTGGAAAGTCAAGGTATAAATAAATTATAGTCAAGGTATAATTAAAAGCAGATTTTGTCATGTTTTATGAAAACTTACAATAAACGTACAAATAAAATTATTCATTCACAGTAAAGTCTGTCGTGACATACATCTCCCTTACAAGTGTATGTACACCTTTGTTCCTAAATTTAAGTAAAGCGCTTGTAGAAGCTGACTTTTATTCAGTTGTAGCCTAGTGGTTAAGGTACTGAACTAGTAAGCAGAAGGTTGCTGGTTCTAACCCCACCCTTGCCAGGTTGCCACTCTTGGGCTCTTGAGAGAGGCCCTTAACTCTCAATTGCTGGGAGAGCAATTGAGATATACTATTAACTATATACTGGTAGCCGCTTTGGATAATTGTTTGTAAATGTAAATTTTACATTTACATTTTCAGCATTTAGCAGACGCTTTTATCCAAAGCGACTTACACAGTGAGCGGAACACGATGAGCAATTGAGGGTTAAGGGCCTTGCTCAGGGACCCAACAGTGGCAACTTGGTGGTGGCGGGGCTTGAACCGGCAACCTTCTGTTTACTAGTCCAGTACCTTAACCACTGAGCTATCACTGGCCTCTCTCTGGTGGATTTTAACACTGTAGTTAAAAAACGGTAGTCACTCATTACACAAGGTTCATCAGTTCACAAGGTTATATCGAACACAGTCATGGACAATTTAGTATCTTCAATTCACCGCACCTGCATGTCTTTGGACTGTGGGAGGAAACCGGAGCACCCGGAGGAAACCCACGCAGATACGGGGAGAACAAGCAAACTCCACACAGGGAGGAAACCGGAGCACCCGGAGGAAACCCACGCAGATACGGGGAGAACAAGCAAACTCCACACAGGGAGGAAACCGGAGCACCCGGAGGAAACCCACGCAGATACGGGGAGAACAAGCAAACTCCACACAGGGAGGAAACCGGAGCACCCGGAGGAAACCCACGCAGATACGGGGAGAACAAGCAAACTCCACACAGGAAGGTCCCGGACCGCCCCACCTGGGAATCGAACCGAGGACCTTCTTGCTATGAGGGGGACAGTGCTACCCACTTAGCCACCGTGTCGCCCAGCTTTGGATAAAAGCAGCTGCTAAATGCCTTAAATGTAAAAGTTTTATGGAGTAACGGCGCCATCTGCTGGTATTGAGGGTCAATCAACTGATGTTACATCAATCATGAATAGAAAAGATTTGGTGCGTATTTGGACACCTGGTAACCATCAGCTTGTTGGACATCCAATTTCAAAACCTATTACAACAGCCACTCTTCTGTGAAGGCTTCTCACAAGACTTTGAAGTATGTCTGTGGGAATTTGTGCCCATTCTGTCAAAAGAGCAGTTCCATGGCTGGGCGCTGATGCTGATCAAGAAAGCCTCAACTGATGTTCCAGTTAATTCCAGCTGCACAGTGGGACTGAGGTCAGGGCTCTGTGCAGGACACTGGAGTTGTTCATGTCTTTACAGAGCTTGCTTTGTGCACAGAGGGGCAGTAATGCTGGAACTAGAGAGGACCTTCCCTAAACTGCTATAAATATTTAGTATTGGCAAATATACAGAATACAAAAACAAACAAAACAAATGCTAGCTAGCCTAGTAATGCTTGTTGTCAGAAAACAGATATAATAATATTATAATGTTATATTATTGTAATTTAATAATACTAATTGACGTTTGACAGGTGACGCCGGAAGTGTGGCTGCATGATGTCACTGCATCCAGCTGATTAAGATGGCGCTCCGGCCCGGATCAGGGGGAGGTGGCAGGTAAAGAAAAAACGATAATTAAACGTGTTCTGTTTTATTATTTGATGTGTATTAATATGCATGTCAATGTAAAACATATAACATTTAATATTCAAACTCGTGTAGCGCTGTTTTTTTTACTGGTTCGTCTGTGCTTCTGGTTAGCCCGATGCTAAGCTAAGCCTAGCTGTCAATTTGCTGTAGTTACGGTTATGTAGCTGCTAGCCTTATTGCTAACATATAAGCGTATTGTTCTGCATGAGCAGCTCTTACAACCTGCTGTCAGCCGCCCTATTTACTTTTTATTCACTATTTTTTTAATTATATGTGTGCTACTTCTATTTAGGTAGTCGCGTAGCTAACGTTATTGTTAAATTCATTAAAAAAAATGGACTAAAGGGAAACGGCACAGATAGTCGGAATTGTTGGTGGAAAATAGATTGCATACTACGTACTTACTAGTATGAAATAATAGTATCATCATTATTGTTGGTTTGTTGATGTAAGATACTAGTTAGTACAGTAGTATGCGGTTTGGGACTCAGCTGTCTTGTAGGTGCATCATCTGCAACAGCTCATTCAGTTACAGACTGGCTTTACACAGACTGGTTTCTTACTGGTTACACATAACCTGTTTCTATTGCACTGGTTTACATTTATCAGATTTGTTTTATTTAATATAACAGGACACATAAAGACAGTATGTACATTCACATCTCCAGCTGTTAATGCTTTAGTGTTTCTAATAAAAATTAACATAGCTTAGCATTTCACATCTGTTTATTTCCACACATCTGAAGGTCCCAAACCCACCCTTCATATGTTTGATATGATGGTCGATGCACATCTTTAAAGACGGACTGACTGCTAATACTGATCAGATACTGACATTAATAAGTAGGTTATTACTAAGTCATTACAAGCTATGGATGTATGAATTCTTCTGATGACAAGTCCTGCAAACTACTGCCAACCCAACCAATTTCATTTGTGCCTGGAACTATATACTCATATCAACGAAATTGCAGATGTGTAGTAGACTCATTGCAGCGGATTTAAGACATTGCAGATTTTGTGGACAAATTTGATGTATAAGGTGTTTATAAGATTTGAGTGCACCCTTAGTGCCAGTCCCAAACACGGATAAATACGAGGGTCGCACCAGGAAGGGTATCCAGTGTAAAAGCTGTACCAAATCAGATATGTGGACAAATGATCTGTTGTGGCAATCCTAACAGAATTTATACAGGCTGTAAAACTCTGTTATATTGTACCTTGTTTATTATATTTACTGTAGTAAATATAAAATAAGCCTTTTGGGATTCAACATGGCTTTGGCATGACTAGTTTTGTTTTTAATAATTATAAAGGCATATTAATAATAAACTAATAATATAAAGTACATTATTTAGTATGTAATTAATTTATTTGTTATTACATTAGCATTATTTATTTTGACTTTTATTTATTTGGAGTATTCTCATGCCAGATGTCATCTAATATTAGAGTCTGCTTGGATATTTAGTCAAAGAAGTGTGTTTATTCCTGGTAATTACTCCATTTTTTGATTAACATATTCCATGGAAGGCACCTTATGAACTTGGCTTGTTACTCACTTTGTTTATAAATTCTAACTGGAGTTTTGTATATAAATGGAAGCTGTTAGCAATGCAGTGGTTTTTGTTAATGTCAGAACCAATGACATTTGTGCATCACAATCAATGACACTACATGTCTTTGTTTTTTGTGTAGTCGCTGTTGATTGTTACTGATGAAACGTACGCTGTCTGAATGAATGGTTTTAATAAAGCTTCCTATCTAGTGACCTGTGAGCTTCACTCATGGTATTTCCATGAGCTTATGGTCAATAAGCTTGTGGTCAGGTGTAGTGTATACAATGACCAGCATGTTTTGTAAGCTAACAGTGAATAGTGAGTGTGCTGAATTTGAAAGCACTCTGTAGACCTAGGCTATTGTCTTTCAGAAAGTTTGGTCTCATCATTTATTTAGCAGCAGAGCTTTATCCTGGTGTATGGTGTGAATAATGAATGTTTTACTCCTGGCACTATGTAACGCTGATCCTGGTTGTGAAACACAAAAGTGGAAGTGCTCTAAACATTCAGGTCCTGTTATGTGTGTCAGAAACTGACATTAACATGGAACATGGAAATTTACTCTGTATGCTGCATGTTTGAAACGCAAGTCCTTTAATCTAATATGATTCCTCTATAATGACTGGAAAATAAATACTATCAAGAGTAGCTTTGTGAAATCTGTTGCATCTTAAACGTATTTAGCTGATGACTGGCTGTTGAACTCTAAGATACCGTCTTAGTTTGTATTAAATAATAATTTTAAATGGTGAGCTAGCCTTGTTCTTTATTTATGTTCAGACTACAATTTTAGATAGTGTTATGGTATCATGGTTAGTTTTTTATTCCAAAAATGTTAACGCCATGTTAAATTTATGAAATTTGAAGACACATTTAATGTGTCAATGGCTTACTAGAAGCTTGTCAGTTAACAGTTAACCATCAGCTAATGATGGTTGGTTGTCGGTTAATTGAAACGTGTAGTCTAATACTTTGGTCTCTTTGGCTTCCTTGCACCTTACAAACTGGAAGAAAATTTAAGTCAGGACATGTCAATAGCCTGTGCATTGTGCATCATGTGCTGTAGCCTTATAGCTTTGGAGAATGCACATTTGTTGGTTTTTAGTTTTAAACAGCTTCACATCATTTCTGCTTAAATTGCTGAATATAGCTTTAATAATTAATCCTTTTGTTCCATAATCCTGAAGTAAAATTCTCAAAAGAGCAACTTTTACACAACACAGACAACAAACTATTCATGTACAGGGTTGTTTACCAAAGCAAATCACCAATAAAACTTTTAATTAGCCCACTAGTGTTAGTAAAAAATGTATGGGAAAAAAAAAAAAAAAAAAAGGTGAATGTTAGGTTGGCATATGGTTAATGGTATTTCAAATGCTCAGGGACACTCCAGTCCCTGATGTCACCGCAGATTTTTATCAGCATTAATCTTTGGGCCTTATCCAGAATGACGTTTCTGTGTATTGACGCAGCCTTGTTGAGTGCCGTGTAAAGCCGTTAATCTGAGCGGACAGATGCATCACTGAGCTCCTCCGGGCCAGCGGCTGGTGTAATGGCTCCCAGAGAGCTTTACATCAGTAGAGTGGACAGCATTTTAATATAATAGTGTCAGACAGCATATTAGAACAGTGAAATAAGCACAAAGCCTGGCAAACTCTGCATGTTTGGAGAGTAGTAAACTTCAGTTTTCAGTTGTAAAATGGAAAAAAGGCCTAAAAAGACTCCTGTGTGTGATGGATCATGACAGGGTCTATGTATTCTTTCGGCACTTGTGCCAGTGCCTTCACCAGACAGTAGGTGAAGGCACTGGCACATACATTCGATCCTCCCTATCCAGGCCTAACAGGCCGTTGTCAACAAAAAGTAACTCGTATCCGTTCATTAGACTGCCATATGAGCACTAATGCTTAGTTTTTTTGTTAACGGTGGAACATGCTATTATGTTTTACTACTGGTAATTCAATGTGCTGGACTACAAAATTAGGGCCACATATCGGGATGCCAGTTTTGCATAGTATGTGCTAAAACAACAACAAGGTGGTCTGTCATTTCAAATGTGCTGCAACTGTAACTACAGAAAGTTTGTTGAAAGAGTCGTGCACTAACCTTTCAGCTAGTTTAATTCCATCTGTCTTCATCTTTGTTTTGGTCTCCTTCTTTTGGCAGTTTTATGTACCCTGTTGGAGGGGGACTGGGACCACCACAAGGTAAGAAGTAACCGTGTATAATCTTTTTAAGTGTAAATGTTTTTGATTGAGTGGAGTTTAGAAAACCATTTATTCTTTATACAAACCTCATTTTTTGGAAAAGTTGGAACATTTTCTAAAATGCAGTAAAACGTAAATCTGGTATTTGGTCATTTTTATTGAACCTTTATTTAATTGACAATATTACAAAGAAACAATTTTGTAAATAAATACCAATTTGCCACTAAGAGAGGCATGTTTACCACTGTATAAAACATGAAAGTTGTTATCTGCTGTGTGTTTGCTAACAGGAATGATGCCCATGCAACAGCAGCAGCAACAGCAGGGCTTTCCTATGGTCCCTGTCATGCAACCCAACATGCAAGGCATGATGGGAATGAACTTCGCCGCACAGATGCCTGCCGCTGCCATGCCCATGCAGGTTTGCTTAAGACGATGATAATTGTGACATCACGACTTTTTGGCACACATTTACATTTTCTGCACTACATTTTCAGCAGACGCTTTAATCCGAAGCGACTTATATTACAGTTATAATATGAAGTCTGAGCAATAAAGGGTTAAGGGCTTTTCAAAAACAGAAATAATGTTTTGACCCTGCTGTGAAAGAATTTAGCCCATTCTTCTTAGCAGAACTAAACTACAGACAGACTAGGCTAGACTTCCAGTCATGTCACTTCTGTAAGTCAATTTGTTGCTTACTGTTGTGTCTGTGTGTGCAGGGTGGGCTGGCCATGGGGATGCAGGCGCCAGGCATGCAGTTCATGGGTCGACCCCAGTTTATGGGCATGAGGGCCCCAGGACCTCAGTACCCTGCTGACCTGCAAAAACAGATGGCAGAGGAGCACCAGTAGGTCTCTTTCCTGAGTCACTACACAGACGGGAGTGTGTTTTCAAGCTGAGCTCTCAGTTTGCTTACACGTGGGTGTGTGTTTGCAGGAAGCGTTTGGAGCAGCAACAGCGCATGCTGGAGGAAGATCGGAAAAGGAGGCAGTTTGAAGAGCAGAAGCAGAAACTTCGGCTGCTGAGCAGCGTCAAACCCAAGGTGAGGTTTTATATCCCATTAATGACATGCAGTGCCATGAACGAGTATTTGCCCAATGTCTGATGTCTAATGGTCTAACTGTACTATTGGTGACGACCGGTAGTATAAGCTACTTTGTCTGCTGTCAGTCTGTGGGATAGTCTTAGTATTTAATATTGTAATTTCCCTGTTAATATGAATAATTAATCCCTTATAATAACGTGTATCTCTCTTGTTTTAATTTCATATTCCCTAAATTGTAGGGTGTATTTTACTATATTTTCTTTTAATTTTTCATGTTCTTAATTTTTTATCTCTCTTGTTTGAATTTCATGTTCTTTTAATTGTAACTAAATGTTTGCAAGAAGTCTTTCTGAGGTTCTAGATCTCATAAATGTTTTAATGCTTTTAATTAATTTGTTTTTTCCTTATGTAAAGCACTTTGAATTGCCACTGTGTATGAAAGGTGCTATACAAATAAACTTGCCTTGCTTTGCCATAATGGTTTTGCATATTAGTCAGGAGTAATTGTTTCAGATCTTCAAACTCAATTGATTTATTTGATAGGAAACTAATCAACTAAGTTTAATTAATAACTGGCTGTTAGACTAGCCACATGCAGGCTTGATTACTGGCAGTTATGCAGAATGTTTACTTTACATGTGGAGAATTCTCCAGCAATGCTAAAAGTCTCAACAAGCAGCAGACTATGACACAATTGAGTCTTGAGATGCTTTCAAAGCCATTTCTAAGACTTTGGGACTCCAGCGAACCGCACTGAGAGCCATTTTCTCTAAATGGAAAAGATTATAACTACGGATTTGCATGTCCAGTTGTACCAGCAGGTGAAACCCTGTGTGTGATTTATTTATCTATTAGTTTCTTCTTTCTGCACAGACTGGGGAGAAAAGTCGAGATGACGCGCTGGAAGCCATTAAAGGGAATTTAGATGGCTTTAGCAGAGACGCCAAGATGCATCCCACACCATCCGCAGGGTCTAAAAAAACAGGTACATTCGTGCGGTTCCTAAGCTAGTAGGATGTGTTTGACAGTAGCTGTTCTAATGCCAGTTTTTTTGCGTTGGATGAACAAGATGTTTAAAAAAAAGACAAACTCTGGGACAAAGAAGTTAATCGTCACACTGCTCGTACTGTCTGTCAAGTGTGTTAAATGAAAAGCCCTCTTATTGTTGAAACACTTTCAGAAAAAAGGTGTTTAGTAATAGCCAAGATCCCGCTGTTCCCCATTGACACTAGTTCATCCATCCAAGTCATCATAACCCGTGTTGTGCTTTTTATTATTTTGTGTTTCGTTTTTGCAGACTCATCGCCATCTCACTCCTCTGTCCCACCTCACTCCGTCTCCCCTGCTTTCGCAGAGGACGACGACGAGTTTAGTGACTTTATACAGGGGCCCGTTGACGCCCCCTTTCCTTGTTCTTCCCTCCCTTTGCCCTCGTCCTCCACAGCTGTCAGTAAATCTCCTTTAGAAGCAGCCGCGGGGCCGCGGCCCTCTTCTAGCCCTGTCCCCTTCTTACATGCACCCTCACTGCCCCCCTCCACTGCCCCCCACCACTCTTCTGTCATCTCCAGCTCACAATCTGCATTCCAAGGTAAATCCTTTCTCATTCTCTCTTCTTCTTTCCTCATCAATCATTCTCATTCTGCATCAGTTATGACCCACTTGGGTTTTGTTGTGTCCTTTGTGTTTTGAAGAGTTTTTCTATGGACTGTGCAAGCATTGCAACAAATGTTACTGATGCTAATTTATCAGCCAGTCTATAAACCGTCAGCTACGTATATAAGTAAAAATGTCATGTAAAATGAGTTAGTATGAATCTTTTGCAAGAGGAAATGGGCTAGCAGATGGTCTAGTTTTTTTAATGCTAGTGAAGTGCACTGTGACATCAAATTTCTTCTGCTTTTTATGGTTGTGCAACATAAAAGTCTCCTAATTTGATGAGGAAACTCGGTTTTGAGTCTTGGCAGTTCAACAGACCCAACATAACTTTTACTGGCTAGAGGAGCTGCTAGAACAAACAGCTGAGGAATACAGAGGGTATAGTGTGGTCCTCTGTACATGCTGATGCTCTCTGTAGGAATTCACTCCTGGTCGGTGTAAGGAAGCGCCAGAGGAGGCAGTGGGTGCTAGACAGTGGCAAGTGCCTATGGGAATCGGATGTATCCAAATTGGAAGTATATAATGAAGAAAACAAATGCCAGACATGATGGTTTGTTTACATTGAAAGTATAATTGAAATCTTATTGACTACCATCTTATTTCCAAGTCTGATTTGGAAATAATGTCCTCACTGAGAGATTCGTCTCCTGCTGAAACGCACCATGCAGTCCACAATCAAAACAGCTTTGCTTCCCAGCGTGAAGCCTTTACAGATTCGCAGCTTGCCCGTTTGTCATCTCTAAAGAGCTAATTAAATCACGCCCTAGCAAATGTTCTTGCTTTCCCGGTGGTTTGACATTGTTTGCGCAAACATTTTTTAGTATCCTTAACAGCAAGAAGTTCAGACAATGTGAAACTCATGCTGTTGTTGACAACTTTTCCATTTAAAAGAATAGTCCAGGGGATTTCAGCTCGGCTGGGATTACTATAACCTATGTAGTGGTGTGTGATTACCATAGAAAAAAGAGTTTTCTGTTTAATAGAAGTAATGGAAGCCTACGGGCATGCAAGCATTTCTGTGATTTAATAAAGTATATAAAGTCGATAGTTATAGGTAATAAGAGTCTAAATCAGCATAATCCAGTTTTTAAGAGATTAATAACATTATTAACACAGCCATGTTAGTCTAGGGTTTCATAGATACTAGGGGCATGAACGAATGATTAATTCCTTGGCAGTGTGATTGTTAATCTGTTATGCTACTGTATAGTTAAATTACTTATATTGTGAATACGTTTTATATAATGTAGAAACAAATGCCTGTAGCACGCTCATTGCCGTGGTGAACTAGCGTATTTCACTGAGTGCGTATTAGACCATTATGCCACCAAAGCCCTGAATAATACAGTTTGAATAATAAGCTCTTTGAATAATAGGCATTTTAGAATTTCATTTTATTTTGCACTACTGAAATTAACAATGACAATGGGACAGTAGTAGCCAAGTGTGCAGAGCTTTGGACTCTCAGTTGGAAGATGCTCGGTTCAAATCCAGGTTCTGTTATGCAGCCACTGTTGGGCCCTTAAGCAAGGCCCTTAACCCTGACTGCTGCAAGGGCGCCGTACAATGGCTGACCCTGCGCTTTGACCTCAGCTTTCAAACAAGCTGGTATAAGCGGAAAATGAATGTAATTGTTCTAATTTTATTTTATGCCAATTTTATAACAAACCCCATTTCCGGACAAGTTGGGATGTTTTGTAAAATGCATTACAATCAAGAGTCTTTGATTTGTTAATTTCTAACCTTTTTTTTATCTGACAAAAGTACAGGCTGATCAACTCAATTGTATTTTTAAATATAAACATAATATAGAATGTGATGTCTTCCAAAAAACATTGGTACATGATCCAAACAAGTTTGAAACGTTTCCTGCATTGCTCTTCAGGCCCGTCTTTGGAGGAAAAGCTCTTGTGCTCGTTCGATTTAACAGCTGATAAAAAGGCACAGGTTAACTTCAGGTCCCGACAGGCCATATCTGAGCTCACACCCAAATCTCAAGTCATGGTCCAGTTCCACAGCAGCCCCAAAGCCCGTAACTGGGCCCAGCGCTCAGATGATCTCAGCACTGCCTTTACGGTCGAGACGATCACTGAGCCTCTACCTGCTCCAGCAGCTCCTACAGCGGTGGCATCTCCACCAGGGATCCATCAGGAATCAGGTGTCTGCGGTGAGAGAAATCGTCGTTCACGTACCTGACGCTCCTTCTTTGAAACTCTACGCCTTTGAGCTTGCGGATTCGCTCGCAGACTTTCTTCCCTGGTTACTAACAATGGCAAGCTAATGCTGAAAGTTTTTACTGGTGCGGTTTCTAACATCATTTCTTCGCCAAAACACTTTTTTCTCTATTAATCTATGATTCTGCATGAATGTACTTTAACTTCAATTAAATTAATTCTGTACTAACATAATCTGTGGAGAATCCCATGATCAGAAAACACATTTGTTTTCACACTTGGTTTATATTCTATGTTGTACCCACGGTTGATTCTGATATCGCAGGATTGTGTTCACGCAGACACAGTCCTTCCAAACTTAAACTTCACAGCTCAACTGAGCAACACTTTACTGTTGTGTCTACTTTCATATCAATTGCTGATCATCTGTACTGTTTTAATGAGTAGAAGTTACTAGTGTTTAAGATCTTTCTTGCTTTGTATATATCAGAAGGCAAACTGCTTTATCAAAGAAGAAGACTACCGCTCGGTCTCGGTCTCAACTGTTGGACCCTTGAGCAAAGTGTCATCCATATGTTTTACTATAAATAAATTAATATAAACTGCAGTAGTTAAGAAGCCGGAAGTCAAGGGTACTGGAACATCTGACTGCCACTGTTGGCCCCTTGAATAAGGTCCTTAAGTGCTTAGTTACTTAAAAATGCCTTCCAAATGCTTTAACAAACATTATGAATGTTTATGACTTTATATGATTATAATTGGTCTCCTCCCTGTCAGTGCAGGACTTTAAACAGAAAGTCACATGACATTTTCAGCCAATTGTGTTTCACTATTTTTTGGCTTTGATCTTTGGAATCCATTAAGAGTCTGGTAGCATGAACTTAGTAGTCTGAAAGCGTCATGAACTTGAGTCAAGATGGACCCAGGTACAAAACAAAGCTAAAAGTCTAGTCGCTAGTGTGGATTTGCACAAAGCTCAGGTTTATGGATCACATTCACACATACAGTGCGGTCCACACCAGAGCTGGCCTGAGTGATCTTTCAAATCCATTAAGAGTCTGGTAGCATGAACTTAGTAGTCTGAGAGCGTCATGAACTTGAGTCGAGATGGAACAAATCTAAAAGTCTAGCCACTAGTGTGGATTTGCACAAAGCTCAGGTTTTACAGACTCTGATATAAACTGAGATTCTTCTTTTGCCAAGGCCGAGTTTTTTTGTATTTCTTTTTCTGACAGTAGCTCTGCTGTGAATGGTGAGATGGTCCACGTCTCTGGAGATGCACTTGCTGACTCACCTTATGCTCTGTCTCTACATGCTAAAAACTTTGAAAGTCTGGCTTTCTTTCTTATCCTTGTATGATTGTATAATTACATTGTTATTTATGATTATTCTAATATTGTGAATAATTATTCTTTGATAACCTTTTACCTTCCTTCCATTCTTGTTAGTAGGATGAAACTTGCTTGATTTCAGGAAATTCTGTCAAGTTCCGGATAATCGTAACATCAGATTCAAATGAAATAATGCACAAATGCACTCTATGGTCAAAAGTATGTGGACACTTTTTTGTTTATGTTATGTGTGCATCTTCACAGCTACTTAGCTAGCAAGTTATTCAAACACCCAGGTTATAAAGCGAACTTAGGGTTTGGGTGACAGTCTTGCTGAATCAATGCAGATTATTCGTAGTCAGCACATGGCATCCGTTGAAGCATCTGTGCTGAGCTGTGCACCCAGCAGGAAACATGCTAAACATTAGCATACTTAGCTTAGCATTCTGCTACATCAACTTACAGCTGTGATTTTCCTATATAAGCAGGTGTTGGTGTTTATCCTCAACAAGAAATACAGTCCATGTTGCCAGCCTGGCTCTACAATGACGCGCTCATTCCAGGTAATCAGACACCCAGGCCATGTCTGAATGCTCAGTTTTCGTTTCAGCTTTCTTGTCTTTGGTAGTCTTTGGTTTCATGAGTGTTATTTATGTGTGTTTGTGTGTTTTTGCCCAGACATGTTTAAGAAAGTTCTGGAGATGACCATGACTCCAGCAGGCATCGACACGGCCAAACTTTACCCCATCCTGATGTCATCTGGTCTGCCCAGGGAGGCTCTGGGTCAGATCTGGGCCTCAGCCAATCGAACCACGCCAGGGAAGTTAACCAAAGAGGAGCTGTACACTGTACTGGCCTTAATTGGAGTAGCACAGGTAATCTGCCTATATAACTAAAATTATGTGGACACTTCTTCTAATCATTGAGTTCAGCCATAGCCCTAAAATTGCATACATTAAATTATATTCTTTATTAAATTGTGCACAATATTGTTATTTAGTGAATTATATTATTATATTGTTAGAATTGTTCACTGAAGAAGGTGTAAACTGGTCAACTCTTTGTGCCCATGATGGGTGTTTGTCTTTCGTTACAGAGCGGGCTTCCGGCGATGAACCCGGATATACTCGGTCAGTTCCCCTCCCCTCCTGTGCCCAACTTGCCTGCGATGGCTATGGCAATGCCTGCCGTTCTGGCCCACCAGCAGCCCATGATTCCCCCTGCCGGTCCTGCTGTCATGCCCATGGCTCCAAACCCGCTGGCGCAACCTCCCAGCAGCTTCGTCGCCAACTTTCCTCCTGTCCAGGTAACGAACACGGTGTTAATGTTTGTTTAAATGCTGTCAGAGGGTTCGTTGGCAAGTCAGATCTGTCTTGACTGGTTCTAATCCCTTAGATTATCTGTGTGTTGATGTTTGTACATTAACACTAATGAACAGATGGAATTATAATAACTTGTGTAAGTCTGTTCTGTTGTAGCAACGGTAAGGTTGTGAGTTTCAGTCTCAGATTTCAAAACTGCCACTATATCTCAAGCCTCAGCTTCTTGAGAGACAGCAAAGTGTCTGTTACCAGATTTTGATAGACGTGCCAAAAAATGGGTCCAGGACAAATTTGAGACAAATAAACTATAATAATGCATCCTATATGTTTACCACAGGGAACCAAGGTGGATGATGATGATTTCCAGGACTTCCAGGAAGCCCCCAAAACAGGAGACGATTCATTTACAGATTTCCAAGGAGACACAGGCGGAACGTTCTCCAGCGTGCCCACTTCTCAAAGCAGGTATGTGTTTGAATGTGTTTGATGCTGCTCACTCATTCACCACCATCACTGTCTTACCCGGACATGAACGTGTTTTCCTACTTCTTGTCAGCGATATTCTAAATAGTGTATTATAAAACGGATAGTTCCGGTCCTAAAATCTGATTGGCTGAGCCGCGTTCGAAGCCGTTGTAAAATCCCCGATAAACGCACACCTAGGACCACCTCACATCATTCCATAGTAATACGATACTGAAAATAAAAAGTAAATGTTATTTTCGCAACACTGTTAATCGAACTATTTTGCGTCGCGGAAGAATGCTTTATTGTAAGTTTATACACAATAAATACATTTATGAATTAAACATTGTTGTATTTATTTTATGTTGACCGGCGTTTTATAAAAGCAATAAGCCACTCGAGACCGTGCATTACTGTTATGATTTTAGCACGGGGAAAGAAGTTTTAGGCACTCCGCTTCGCGTCGTGCCAAAAACGTCATCCCCGTGCTAAAATCACAGTAATGCACGGCCTCTCGTGGCTTATTGCTTTATTAAATTACAGTTTTTTGAAAAGGTTGTGGCTTTTAAATTAGTGTGTTACTCCCTGCACCATTCGGGATTTTAGAAGAGCTTGTAATAACCCACCAGGAGGACCAATTAAACCTCACCATCTGCTAACGAACCCATTATAATAGGCAGCTGAGCTTATGCAATTTTATTACATTTCAAAGTAGGCAATTATAAAGACGTGGTCGGGAGTGGGGGGGACGGTTCAGGGGGATGAGTTGGCACTTAAAATAGTTTTGTAGATAAGTGACACTTCAACAGGCGCCAAGATTCTAAGCTCCCGGGTTCGAATCTTGGCTCGTCTACCGGTTGAAACTGGCTTCCAGTCTGCTGGGTGGGAAAGACCGTACTAAGGGGTGGGGTTATCAACACTGTGCAAGGACCTTGGTTGACCAGGGTGCCTTTACAGAAAACGTAGGAGTGGCGAGATCACAAATCCACAGTTAGTATGAGTGAATACGAAGGGATCGGTAGGACTGCGCACACATCGGAGGAAGTGTGTGTCAGGCGTGTATACACCTCCTTGGATGCCGTTGGGGTCCCCAGCAGTGGATTTATGCTAAATTGGGAGAAAAGAACTTTCCAACACATTATACGTTTGTTAAAACACATGTTTAACAGTTTTCACAGTCATATTATAGTGTGTGTGTGTGTGTGTGTTTGTGTGTGTGTGTGTGTGTTACAGCATTCCTGTTATGCTGACTCCAGTATCGGGCTCTTCATCCACCTCTACCTCTGATAAATATGCAGTGTTCAAAAACCTGTCAGTGGAGCAAACAACAGAACCCACACCCCCTGCTTCAGGTAATAACAACAATAGTTCAGTGGTTAAGGGACTGGACTAGTGATCTGGAAGTCACTGGTTCAAGCCCCAACACCACTAAGCTGGCACTGTTGGGTCCTTAAGCAGGCCTTTAAAACTCAATTACTTGCAATGTATTCGGTCAGTAATTGTAAGCTGCTTTTGATAAAAGCACCTGCTAAATGTTGTAAGTGTAAATGAGATTCTAACTGTTGCTGGTGTTTGCTGAGGAAGCCCTGGATAGGTGTCTATATAAACCCTACTCTGCTAAACTGTATATCAGAATATGTTTTTGACCTCACTTATTATTTACTCAGTTCCATGTACTGACCAACACTACTCTTGTCTTTGGTCCCGGCCCCGTCAGTTTCTTTAGATTAAAAATGTCTCTTGTATTTATTGTAGGTCTTTGTATTTATAGTACTTTTGCACCCTGGTCCTGGAGGAGCATTTTTTCATTTCAATATGTACTTGTATATAACCGAAATGAACTGTTGAACACTTGAGTGTCCGCTCAGCCCGCGTTCACTTGGACGTTCTTGGCATCTGTCAGAAAATGCACTGAGTTAAACTCACAACTCGAACCACATCCTTCATACCTTTACTGAATAAAAATTTAGTAACAACACATGCAAAGCAAAGAGTGATGGGAATTTGGACATGGACGGAATTCCTGCTAAGCTTTCCTCCTCCAGCTTTCCTAGATATGATGACTGAAATAAAAGTCCTGCATTTACATTAACAGCATTTAGCAAACTTTTTTTTTTCTTCCTTGCCATTCTTGCTTCGATTCTGTAATTCAGAGAGACACATTACACTGATTATTTGACACTTATTGATGTATTTTATGGTTTTTTTTTTTCTAGATCCTGAAGACAAATACAGTGTGTTCAGAGAGCTCGAGCCATCAGACAGAAAGCCAGTTGGTAAGCAACATCCTAGCACATACAGACACTGGTTACAATCATCACAGTATTCCAGGACTGATTTGCTTGAGCTCCAGGGCCCTCATTATTGGAGGCATATGTACTTATCATTCCTATCAGTTATTGTTCCTGCTTTCATGGACTAATGTGTCTGTTGGTCTGTGCCAAGTTTCCCAAGCTGATCCAGGTTTGTGTGTGTCCCTATCTTACTAGAGCAGAATCCAGTAGGAACTCTGAGAGCTCCAGTAAGTTAGTGCTTGCAGTGGCTTCTTTTACCCCAGATTCATACAGCCGATGTGCTGTATTCTTTACTGTGCTATCTGTTTTCAACCTGTGTGTGTTACAGCTGATGATACCACTCTGTCCATTTTTTGCTTTTGTAAATCCTTAATCTCCCAGAACTGACCCGTGTTTCCGTCAGCACAGATTATTTTATTAGATCAGGAGATTCCAAGTGACCACACTTGGTGTAAGAGTAAGAAAATGCATCAATAAAATTGCTAAGATTTGGTGCATGTAATTTTTTGTGTTTGTTTGGGCCTTTATTGACTCAATGGGTGCCTGTTATGCTGTGTTTTTTTCCTCATTCTTTCCGACAAGGGGAAGTGTTTTGACAGCCATCATATCTGCAACCAATTTGTTTTTCTCTATTTTAGACATTAAATCAATAGTACATTTAGCCATGTGACGACAAATGATGTTTTGCTGCACCCTGTAATTCTTTTCTCCTTCCTTTCCCTGTGTAGGAGAAGGGTTTGCCGATTTCAAGTCAGTTGGTGCCGACGACGGCTTCACCGACTTCAAAACGGCCAACAGCACATCTCCACTAGACCCACCAGACCAGACCAAGACATTCCAGCCTGCTTCTTTCCCTCTTCCTTTTGGCCCCTCTCACTCTCTTCAGCAGTCTCAGTCACAGCCAGCTCCTCTGGCTCCAGCCCCTCTGGCTGTGCCCAAGAACCCTCTAAACATGGCAGACCTGGACCTTTTCTCCTCCATAAATCCCCCTTCCACTGTCGACCCCAAGTCCTCTTCTGCTTCTTCTGCATCCGCAGTCCCTCCGCTGCTTCACCCTTCCGCAGGCCCTAAACCCGATGACTTTGGCGACTTTGCACTCTTCGGTTCCTCTTCTTCATCATCTTCAGCCTCTGAGGCAGCTGCATCAGCCTCCAGAGTAGCTGGAGGAGGAGGAACAGTGGCAGTAGCACAGGACGACTTTGCTGACTTCCTTGCGTTCGGAAGCTCTGGGAAGCAGCAGAACGAGATCACCAAGGAGAGCGACGACTTCGCTGATTTCCAGTCATCCAGGTTCCTGGTGGACAAGATGGCGGCCTTCAAGCAAACCAAGGAGGACTCGGCTTCGGTCAAGTCACTGGACCTGCCGTCTATCGGGGGCAGCAGTGCGGGAAAGGACGACTCTGAAGACGCACTTTCTGTGCAGCTGGACTTGAAGTTGGCTGACGTTGCCGGAGAGCTGAGGCACGGTGCGTCCGACAGTTCATTAGACCTACCGGGCCTGAGCTCCCATCAGCCCCCTGCTGCAGGTGAGGAATTAGTGCGCTTGCTGTGGTGAGACACTCGCACAAGTACACACATCCACACACACACCTGGGCCTTTACATGGCCTACATGCGCTAGTTCCAGCGGAATAGGAAGGCGTTGGTTTTAGATTGAGTGGCTGAATCTTTTTGACATATCAAAGCTTGGCCCACTTTAACTTATTTATTTAATTTATTGCCAACCAGTGTTCATTTTCTTGTATTAACATACATTTCACACTATATGGTCAAATATATAAGGACACCCCTACTAATTATAAACCTATTGCTAAAAAGTGTATAAAATCAATTATATAAAATAAATACAACACCAGTTTTGTGGCTACAGTTTTATTAAGGCCTTAAAGCGGGGGCAGCAGGGTGGCTCGGTGGGTAGCACTGTCGCCTCACAGCAAGAATGTCCTGGGTTTGATTCCCAGGGGTGATTCTCCCCATGTCTGCATGGGTTTCCTCCCACGAATTTTGATTAGTCCAACATCAGTGCCTGACCTTACTATTTCTCTTTTAAGAGAATGGACACGCATTCCCACAGACACACTCCAAAATCTTGTGAAAAACCTTCCCAAAAGAGTGAAGGCTGTATTAGCCAGAGAAAGAAAGCAACTCCATATCACTGTTTTTTTTTGGTTTTAGAATTCAATGTCTAACAAGTTTATAGCCAGGTGTCCATATACTTCTGACCATATAGTGAATGTGTATTTTACCTATTTGGATTAACATGAGCTTTAATTTTATTATGTGTCAGTATTTGACTCAGATTAAGCTTAGTTTAGCATTGGCAGAATTAGTATCACGTATTATTTATATACAGTTCCCTATCTCTCTCACGATCACCACCACATGCGTAAGTGTCGCACTGGCCGAGGTGGACCACAGGCTAACACACCCTCCTCCAAGACCTGTGCACCCAACCAGGCTTTGTTTTACCAGAGTCATTTTGGTGGCCAAAACTCCTGTCCATTCCAACAACAAATCAACTTTAATAGACCTTTTTAAAAATGATCACGTCCCCTAATTCTTTCTGTCTTGTTTACTCTGGATTTATCTTATCATCCGTGGCTCATATTGTCCTATCATCATGCAATCATTACGCTGGTCTTATCATGATTACAGGCCTAGAAACACCAACAGCTTAATCAGCCCTTGATTGCACTGTGGGGGTGAAATACCAAAATCATTTAGCTTTAAATCAATGAAAATCATCTCTGCTTGTTTGGCTGTAGAACTCTTGTTTATATTGGCATGATCAGTGCATAAATGACGTAATGCTTTTCACTTCTGACACATGCCTGTGGTTACCAAGAGCTGAAACATAATTCTTTAGAATTTATATATTGATTTGCCAGAAATTTATACCCGAAGCTACTGGCAAGTAAGACAAAATGAGAACAATCATTTATTTCAGGGGTATGGTGGGGTCTGCTTGCTGGTGTGTGATAGCAACTTAGTCACAGAGTATAATCTAACAGGAGCATCACTAGGCTGGGAATAAGATAGCCTCAGGCTATCACCTTTTCTCTCCCTGTCCACAAAATTCATGCATTATTAGCTGGCACTTTAAGCCGAGCCACCTGCAGAGCCCGCAGTTGCAGCAGCAATAAGGAATCACTTTGACCATTCTCCCAAAAGACATAGCCAATCATGTCTGTGTAGACATTGGCCAGTCGATAGCACATCTGAGATTCAGGATAGTTCCTGCAAAAGTCAGTTAACACATAAACCGACACTGTATTCTGTTTTCACCATGAAATTGGCATTTATACTCTGGAACTCTGGTTTGTACTAGTGTTAGCGTAAATCCCTAAATGGGAACTTAATCGACCAATAGCCAGTGTGCAAATTCCTTAACCATGGCCTAATTTTGAAAGTATTTAGATTTAGAGTTTTCCAGTACTTGAACTATGTTCTAGACATCTCACTTACCTCTGACAAGACAGTATTTATCAAAAATCATGGTTCCTCCTCTTGTAGGGGACGTTCTGGTTTCAATGCAGTACATAAGAGCCTCCGACAGGCACGGTTCAATTTTATATTTCTTTTGTTTGCCACAATTTGTGCCTGCTTTGGCGATTTGTGAAATTGACAAGAAAGCAGTAAGACATTTGATAGCTTATGTTCATGGACAAAAATGTATCTGTGCTCCATTAATAGTGTATTTTTATTACAGGAATATATACTCCTATTTATTTTTCATATTAGTAGACTTGAACGATGCTTCGAATTGTGCTCGTTATATGTGTACGATCACATATTCTGATTATTTATGCTAAATGTATTTGGGGTTTTTTGTTTGTTTGGATTGACGGATGTAGCCCGTATTACATCTGGGATGAAATAAGGTCCTGCTAAGAGCATGTGCACAGGAGTTCTTAACATACTGTTGGTAAGAGAACAAGGATTCTGTCTCTTTAGCTCTGTCCTGTACCTGGCTCTCAAACGCCAGCTGCTCTGATTGGTTAGTCCCCTGTTTACTTTCGACCCTTTGAGTACCTGGTGCCAGAATCTCATTGTTTTGCTTTGATTTGTTGTCTTCTGGGTCAGAATGGTCTTAATAAGATAGTTTGGGAAATGCTGAGGAAGATTTTGGCTTGAGGGTGGGTGGGAACTGAGGCTCTGGTTGAATTCTACAAACTAATCACGCTGCACCAAGCTGGAACTCAAATTGATAACTGCAGTTAAAGCAGATCGCATTCTAATACACTAAATTAATTAGTGTACTACTAATGGTGTAGTTACACGATATGTAGCACACATTGCATTGTAGTTTGGGATGCTACGGTAAAATCATGTTTGCTGTCCTCCTTTAGAAAGGATGCAAAAAAAATAGACCAGAAATCAAAAACGAAATCAAATAATGATTCTGTTTCTAAAATACACTGTATGGCCAGTAATATTTGGACACCTGACCATTATGAGCGTTAACCTTTAAGCTTTTACTCCTCTTTAACTCCCAATCTAGTCATTACCAATTCCTTGTTATGAAACCCCTCTGCCGCTTGCACAACTCCCAGTCTGATCAAGGAGAGCTGGCTCGGCAGCCACTTCTTATCACCCGCCAGTGTTGGGTTTTTACACAAAGCCATACAGTGTATGGAGAGCAACACTAGTGACACCCAACTTGTGCATGATCCTGGGCCAGTCCCAGAGATTGTGTATTGCAGCAACAGGGAAACGAACTCAGCCAACATTTCCTTCCTCAGACATGCCCGATTGTGTTTGTGTGGACGCCCAGCCAGGTCGATGGTCAGTGGTGTGCTTGCACGTTAGACAGCTGCGGCACCCAAGCACCCTCTAGGGGTCTGTTGGAATTCAGGCCAATTAGTAAAATGAATATTTTCATGGCCATATCTTCCATTTGTGTATAAATCACTAAGGTTAAGGACCAAATTTATCTGTGGGTCCACATTCAGCCCAACAGAAAAAAGGCCTATCCCAAATCGTTGATGAATGTACAACCATGAAGTGAATTTTATATACTGGTTCTGTCTGAAACACCTGAACTTCGGTCTAGACTTGACTTGCGTACTTCAAGTTGAGAATGAGTTTTGCATTTGCTGAGCAGGTTTAAAAAAAAAAAAAAAAAGCTATGGGGAATGTTGTTCTTAATTTGGCCCATGCACATAGCCATCATTTTTAACGACTTTCCCCAGACACCGAATCTCATTAAGAGAATGCTGGCAACCTGCAAGACTAGATTACATGAATAATAAGTTCAGTCCTGGATTACCAACATGCAAAAAGGTGTTATTTTGAGGAAACGGTACTCAGGTTCCCAAAGGGTCTGCAAATCTGCCTAAAACTTGTACTTTGATTCGCCTTTTACCTGTGCTTAAGTGTTCTGAATGACTCTTACTTTGTTGCTTTCTCTTGTTTTAGCACAACTAGAATGTGTCTTTAAACTACAGTAACATTTTAGTCTGTGAACGTGCCTTCTCAATTTTGGGTCCTGCATTCGGTTTTGGGATTCTTTAATTCATTTCTTTGTTTTCTTTAACATTCCTGCCTCTGTTCTCCCTTTCGCCCAACTGTGCATGCCTTTGTATTCTTCTAATGATACAGATAAGAGACTTTTTCAGTGTTTGGCAAAGCTCTTGTAACAACAAACCTTTTTGTGATCTATCTTTCTCTCTCTGCCAATGTTGTCGTAATAAATATGAATGATGGTGTAGCGGAAACGTGTGCAGTCTTCATTTTTCCTTTTCCTTTTTCTTCTTTCTTTCTCCTGCCAGCGTACAAGCGTTCCTTGCTTTCCACACTAGCTTAGTTATGTAGAAAAGCACTGTGCAAGTGCCTTGTCAATTTCACAAATTGTTTAAGGAGGCAGTCGGGTCAAACAACTGAATTACTTAATGAGTAGTGAATTCATTGGTGCTTTTGATTAGGTGACGAGTACATATTATAAACATGATGCAAACGTTTAAAAACCTTGGTCATTCCATGTATTGCTGATTTTTCTGAGAGAAAATAAGCTAACACATTGTCTAAAGGGAACAAATGTAAACATGTCGTTTTTCTGCACATTTTTAACATACTGCAATAACTAAATAAATAAGTTCCCCAATTTCTTAAGATCTCTAATACCCTGTCATTGGAATCATGCCGGCAGAGGAGGGCTGACTTTATCACACGCCCCCTTCCTTACCCCCATTATTCACCTGCTCAAAGCTGCATTGCATTTGGAGAGACACTAAGCACTCCAGATTATCCATTGCTAGTGCATGCACCGCAACCAGACATCAAAAGGCGCCACTAAACTGTGCTATACTGCAATGTTGAATTTTTAATCCTTTTCCTGCTATACAGACACAGCCTGCGTGTAGACCCCCAGGTGGTCAATAGCACAGCTGAGATTTATAGTCGCTGTGTCACCCGAGCGCCCCTAAAAAGGAACATTAAATGTGACAAAGCTTTTGTACATGCCACATTTAATGTTTTCTTTTTGCCTGTATAACTGGTGACTGTGCAGAAATTATTGTTGTTACATCAGAACCGCAGAAACGTGACCTCTTCTGTCTGGTTGCGGTACCTGGACTAGTGGTGTATAATTCATTAAAGACAAAATATGACCCTCCGTACACAATACAGCTCTCTATGGGAAAACCACTGCTGGAAGGTGCCTGTGCACGTGTTGCTGAATGTAGCCAAGAAAAAAGGAGACAAACAGCAAACAAACAAAAGCAAAATCCTAAATGTATCACTTTGTGATCTGGTAAATAAAAGGTTGTGATTATTATTGCCATTAACTTAGATAAAATGTATATAAACCATTTAATTGGGCATCTTTGGAACTTGTATGTCTTTTATGAAGCTTCCTAGAGCAGGATGAGTCGCGAGCTGAAAAAAATGGGTTGCTGAGAAAAATAATTAAATAATAATTAGATAAACTTGTACATGGACACCCTCTTGTGAAGGCTTAACGTTACATCTTGTAAACCGCAGTTGGAGCAGATTGTACAGAGAGTAAGATGTGTTGCCTGTGTTACCCTGTCCTAGATTTTCCATATTAAACAATATTTGAAAGGAAAAACACCTCCAGTTGCATTGCAAAGACTTGTAAACATCCACAAGAGGTAAGCTCATGGATCTACAAATCATCTGCAACAGGTCCAATGATAAGGCAGGTAAGAGAGATGCAGGGTGATCTGAAAACAGCAGGAGCAACAGTTACATATAACAATAAGCAATGAGCTGCACCACAATTATTGTTGTTCCGAAAACCCACAGCAAACTACTTTGCTTGAAAAAGAAAGACAGAAATGTGCATCAAGGTGCTGTCAATTCTCCTCAAATGCTGTCAATTATTTTCAATTCATGGTGTTTCACCAAATTACGTGAACTTAGCTATGGGGGGGGGGGGGGGTTGCATCAGGAAGGGCATCTGGTGTAAAAACGGTGCCAAATCAATTATGTGGACGAATGATCTGCATGGCCTAGCCAGTCTCCTGACTTCTCCTGATCCTGTTAAAAATTGATGGGGCATTTTTGAATTGCATGTCCAGCTGGGGGACCAAATGGAACTGGGGATTTTGTTATTTTCTAGAAAACGGGAATAAGGATCAAAATTTTTTCACTACAATTTAGATTCAAGTGGCACTAGACCTGGGAACTGTGCTACATCTTATTATTCACTCTGTTGCACTGGCATTTTAGTGACACCCCGAAGAGGCCAGCAGTGGGTGAAGTGAATACCATTGACCTCTTCTCTGGTGGTGTAACCTTTTGTGTACATGTGATTTAAACGTGGCAGCCATCGAAACCAGAATAACAAGCTGATTTTAATCCAAAGCACTGACTCCCCTTTTAAGAGACATTTCGTCACATTTTCCTCCCAATCTTGTGGAATGCCACCTGTAAAATTGGAGGTCCAAGCAGCAACAAACAAAAGAGCAACTTCATAATAATAGTTTTTTTTTTAATGTCATGACCTGAAATCACATGGTCAAGTATCTTTATTTAAAAAAAATATATTACAATGAGGTGCACTAATGCACTACTGTTTGTCAAACACAGCTGGAGTCCTAAATTAGTCTCTGCAACAGCGGTAAGTACTGTGGTTGAGGTGTCGACATGAGCAGCAGAGGAATACAGAAAGCAAATCATGTTGCTTTGTACATATTTAAACTCTTTATTGGAATCCGCTTCTGTCCAGAATGAAGAAGCAGTTGTGGGAAACGTGATAGGGATAATTACAGTCACCCAAATAACAATAAATACTCAATTGAGGTAGGTTCTACTTTTTCACAAATTGGAAAACCATCCATATTTCCTGTTGTCATTCCAGACGCAGACGACATGAAGTTTGACCCCTTCGGGAGCACTTCAAGTGGTGGCCCAGCCACCAACGACAGGTCGGACAAAGACGACACATCCTCAGTTCAGAGCACCAAACTGCCCGTGCTGCACTCCTCCGCCGTCCTCCACAAGAAAGAGACTTCTTTCGGAAGCTCCGAGAACGTAACCCACACCACACTGGCTAAAGTCACCACGTTCCCCATCGAAGATTCCGGGTTTGCTGACTTCGCCGACTTCAGCTCCGCTCGCCCAGCGGCCGGAGGAGACCACACCAACAATGACTTTGGCGACTTCGCCAGCACCGTTTCCGAGAAATCAGATTCAGTGGAAACGGGCCTTGAGGGAACCCAGTCTGAAGTGTCTGATGATTTTGGAGCGTTCCAGGCTGATAAGCCTAAATTTGGGAAATCTGACTTTTTGAAAGCCAGCGCTCAGCCCAAAGTCAAATCCAGTGAGGAGATGATCAAGAACGAGCTCGCCACCTTTGATTTGTCGGTGCAAGGTGAGTAAAAGTGCTTTTAGGTGCAGGTTTTGGACACCCCTCTTTAAAACCTAAATCCCAAACACAGAAACCCTCCATACCAGATTCGAAAACCTAGTAGAGAGGATCCTAATAAGACATTTAACTTATAAGGCAGATTTTTCAGATACACTACTTAGACTGATTATGTCAATGCAGTTTTCACTTACTAAACTAACACAGTTAGCTTCAAGCCATTCAAACCAATGGGCTGAGCGACAAAACCCACTACCATGCCAGCTAACATCTCCCTCTGTGTTCCGAAAGCGGTTACTTTGTCACTGACAAGTCCAAATTTGCAAATAAATGACACTTGTTGCCACTATATTGCTGTAATGGTAATTTTTTACTGGGATTGCCTTCACCGCTTCCTTCACCGCTAAGGAAGCATCTATTCAGTCAGATTATTGCTTCGAAATAAGGCACCTCAGTAGGCAGCATTTTAAGGCATCAAAGAATTCGGACAGCCTTCTTCTCAGGAGCATGTAGGATGACGCAAAATGCGTCTATGTAGAGAGATCACTTTGTTTTCGGACAGACCCATTGCAGATAAAGATCTAGTATTATGTGCTACACCTTTTCTTGAAGTGTAACCAGTCTGCTGGCCCAATCACTGTCCTTATTACATCATACTGGAGCACTCCCACTTCTCTCTAAATGTGTGTGGATGTTTGCTTGTTTTTATGCATGCACTTCCCATCTCTGTGTGTAACCTGATAAATAATTCATACCTACAGTGCCAAGATGATGCTTTTCTCCATTATTATCATTTGATGCAAATCAGCTGTTTGTAGTTTCTTTCTTTTTATGGTTGAATTGACAACAACAAATTCTGAGCTGAAAGGTTCAATTATGGTAAAACAGTAATTCAGACATCATTAATAAGATTTACATGTGCATTTATTTGTGTCTGCAGGTTCTCATAAGCGCAGCCACAGTCTAGGAGAGAAGGAGATCTGTTCCACACCTTCTCCGGCTCCCGAGCAGCTTTTCCGTGACCGCTCCAACACCTTAAATGAGAAACCTGCACTGCCAGTCATCCGGGACAAATACAAGGACCTCACAGGCGAGGTCGAGGTCAGAACCGCTCCCTCTCTCTTTTATTTTTACTTTGACTCTGAATTAACACCAGATGCTTTAGGAAACGGTGTATTCATGACTCATGGTCATAGACTCACAGAGATGGTGGTGTGACCAAAATTTAATCCACAACCTACGTGCCTACGTTTTAAACCAGTGTTGATATAAATATGGAGAGCTGAACAGTTCTGATTTCAAACAGTTCAGCCTGACCAGAGTGGCAGTTTGGAGTAGTCAGTCCTTCAATATGCATGTTTATCCCTGGAATCCCAGGAAAATATGACAAGACATGCCAAACTCTTGACAGACAATGATAACAGACGGGGGTTTGAACCCATGACCAAAGAAGCCTGTATATTATGTTATATTCTAGCTCATTTTTAATCAGGTTTGAGGTGGGTCCAGTGCCAAGGCAGGAAGGAATACACCCCAGACAAGGTGTCTTACCATTATTCACCAACTCCCTTTCTTATACCTAGGGCCAATTTACAGCAGCCAATCTACACATTTACATGTTCCATCTGAGTGCTCGGCTGTGCTTCTATGTGGACAAGAGGAGAACATGACAAAGTCCAGATATCAGCTAAGCACACAGATACTAGGGCTGCCTCACAGCTCCAGATTTTGGAGCTCTATCCTCCAGGTCTCTTTCTAGTTCTTAAAACAGTGAATTAAAATAGGTTAATTAGATTTATTTTGAATAAAAGTATGACAATGTGATGACCCACAATGCCCAGTTTTTTCATGATACAGCAGATACTGAAAATACTGTTAGGCAAAATTTATTTTTGTATTCTTTTATGACTGATATGCAGAAGATAGTGACAACAATGCATCCCATAATACACTTATGTTTATTCTTAGTTGTCTCAGATCGGGTTTGATTTCTTTATTACTTTAATCAAGTTTTACTGAGTTGATACACTGTGAGATGTGACTGGTCTGTTCTCACCAGCCCGCCACCCCGATCCCAAACATAAAACACACATTACTGATGTAAAAGCAGTGGAGTTAAATGACCCTAGAGTATAATATTTCTTTAACTACATTGTCATGATGATCATTACTGTTCCATTTCTTCCTCCCTCTCACTGAATGACTCTTTTTGACTCAGGAGAGCGAGCGCTATGCATATGAATGGCAGAGGTGCTTGGAGAGTGCTCTACAGGTAATACTACACCCACAATCCTCAGCTCTAAAAGCGACCCAGACTTTGGAGAGCCAAGTTCATCTTTGTTTTGTTTTTTTTCTTCGTCTTTCATTGTATCTTTACCTCCTCTGTGCGTCTTCACTTTCGCTCTGCAGGTGATCACTACGGCCAACAACACCCTTAATGGCATCAGCAGCTCCACCGTGTGCACTGAGGTCATCCAGTCAGCACAGGGCATGGAATACCTGCTGGGTGAGACTGACTTTTTTTGTAGTGGTCAATAATATTATTCTCCAAATCTTCTCTTCCTTTTTTAACTACAGATCTAGGCCCTATTTACCTCTTAGTATTGAGACTACTACTCTGTAAGAGATGGAGTCTGTGCATGTAAAGAATGAATTTTCTTATCCTTACCAGGGCCAATAATTGTGGAGGGGACTGTGATCTAACTTCTCAGTCTCAGTGCTGCAGTAGCTTGCACAGTAAACATGACTGCATTAGTTAAGCTGGAACATTTACCAGTGCTTCTGTAGCACACACAGGCCATCAGGACCCGACTGTGCCTTGATATATTCTTGTTTCTAGGATCGAAGCTTGCTTCTGTACAAAAGCATTCTGCTACAGACATTAAAACTATCGCAGTACTGCATCAGCACCTCATTAGCACTTAGTCCAGCCCTGACAAATAAGCTGCTCTTAGGATGCACCAAGCCTCAGTTTATTTTCCCTGGTTAATTAACACCCACCAACTCCTAACCTTCAGATTCCGTTGACCACAGAAAAAAGATGCCAGCTAAGCTTAATTCGACAGCACTTTAATAATATTTATTGTGTGTTTTTCTTTCTCTACGTGTGTGTGCGTATTAGGTGTAGTCGAGGTGTACCGTGTGGCCAGGCGGGTGGAGCTGGGTATCAAGGCCACGGCTGTGTGCTCGGAGAAGCTACAGGAGCTGCTGAAGGACATCAGTCGTGTGTGGAACAACCTGATGGGATTTATGTCTCTGTCCAACCTCACAGTGAGTCCTTTCACAATTTGCTTTTGCCATGCTGCAGCTTGAAACTGAGTTCATCAATAATGGGGTGGGGAGTTTATTAGTAATAGGATGGGAGTCCATCAACGATGGGGTGGGTAGTGAACAGCCATTAATAAAAGTTGCAATTTCCTCACTGTTTCATCACTGTTGTTTGGGAAACATTGTAGTTCACTAATGCTACATTCAGAGGTTGATTGTGTGTGGATAGAAGATGCCTTGTTTTTTTCTGTCTGATGTTTTTCTCCTGGCAGTACATCGATTGGTAGGGTTGGTAATTTCAGTGCAGTCTGAGAGTTAAAACCAGAAATATAACACTTATTGAAGAAGGCACAGTTTTTTATTTATTGTGTGTGTGTGTGTGTGTGTGCGTGTGTTTTCCAGCCTGATGAGAGCTCTCTGGACTTCTCATCCTGTATCCTGAGGCATGGCATTAAGAATGCGAAGGAGCTGGCCTGTGGAGTGTGTCTGCTTAACGTGGACTCTCGCAGCAAGGTCTGTAACTCACACACTTTGTCTTTTTGCTTTGTTGCACTTGATTTTTATAATTCATTTTAGGTTTCTGCCCAATGTGCGGCTGCTTGCCTAAGCTCAGAGCCTGCCAGCACTGGGCTTGGTCTTTGAGGATGTAGCTACACGTACCTTCTCACATACAAAAGGACATGACTGACCCTGCTTAACTTACTTTACTTGGTTGCTTTACAGAAGGTGGAGAACACGTTTGGACGGCTGTTTAAAAAAGTATGACTCCCTGATCTCTGACTTTAAACATTTTCGGTGCACTTGTTGTGGGCTTTAAAAAGGGGGTCATAGTTTGTGGTGCCAAAATGTCCAGCTCTCCTTCTTCCTATAGCTGCTGCCAGTTAGATGGAAACTTATTCTCTCTCAATTAATTGGCTCTTTTGTCGTTCGACAGGCTGCTTGTTGAACAAATCTGAGGTTTAGGGACTCTCACTTACATTTTGGCAGGAAAACTGGTTTAAGCAATGCTAATGTGGCTAAATAGCTTTAATGTGGTCAGTTTTTTGTGCATCACTAATCCTCCTCCATACAGTCTGACCATTGTGATTTTTACTTTGCTGTTGTCATGCTAATATGCATGCTTTTTTTATTTTTAGCCACATTAGCATTGCTGCAAGAATATGGCAACCAGGTGGTGTCTAAACTAACATTTTATTTTCCATTCTTTTTCTCTTCGCTACCCTCAGTCCTGTCAATTATATTACTGGCTGAACTGGCTGAGGGGTTAAGAGGACAGGATGTGTCCTACACATCTATCTTTATTACCATTGTTCATTTCCTGAGACCTTGTAGTAATGGGCATTTTAAAACTTACTAATAAGAGTGATGGTTGTTATAGGGCGCATTCACATGAGAATGCCAACTGTGACGTTATTTTCTATGGAGTGGCCATGCACTTTTGCCACATTGGCCTCGCAATTTTTGCGCTTGTCGTGGCGTTCAAAGTTCACCTGAATGAACTTTGACCCAGTTTACCACAGACCTTTTCAAGTGCCTCCAATGAGACCAACTGTTTGATATGAGGCGGTAAAAGCGACAGTACAAACAGTGCTTAACGTGAACAAAGCTTAACGTGACCCATTGTTTTAAAACAACGTCCAAGACCTCATGAGCAGTAATAATTAAGAGAATTTTAGTGTTCCTGTGTCGTTCATGTTTTTTAGACTCTCGGAAAAGCTAATTCTCACAATTTCTCAGCACCCCGAGCTGTAACACAAGTTTAAAAGTGAAACGGTGAGGAAAATACAGCTAAACATAGATGTATGTGGACTCTTTCAGAGTGGATTTGACGGTTATTCCACACAAATGCAGATTCGTCTCATATTTGCACTTTGGTGACGTTTTACCGTACAGCTCAAGCCAAGCGCTGAACAAAGCAGCAGTTTCAACTCAACTGTCAGCCTGGCTTTAACAGATTACCGCTTTCATGATTAGTGTTGAAGTGTTCAGGATATGGGTTGCCTGTTATTTTGAAGGTGAAGGTGTTCTCTGTGGGGCTGTAAGGGATTTCACCGGGATTTGGTTGCTTTACTTGGCTTACTTTGGGATCAGCTTGCTAGGGCTATGACATTAACCTGCTACATCTTCATGAATGGAAAACTTCTGGCGATATTTTTATGGTCTTTAAAGAAGTGGAAGCAGCTCCATACACAGAAGGGTTTGATGGACTGCAGGTTGTGAAACCAGGATTAAAATGATTTCCACTTTGAGCCACAGTAGAATATGGTCGGAATCATTTTATTCTTCGTACGTTTTCCCATTACTGGAAGATCTAAAGGTGGTGGGAAGAGATGAACACTGGGCTTCTTGCTGCTGAACTGTTCTTCTCAGTCTCAGAGCTTCCGAGTTAGTTCCTGACACTGTTTATGCTACTTGCAGGCACCAACAAAAGATACTGGCGTGATATTAAGGGTAAATATTGTGCTTTATTTATTATTCCAGAGATTTGCCACATTGTTATACATAATCTGTGTGTAAATGTTGACCGCAGTGCCCTGACTACATAGCTGACATTTCAGATCATAATATATTGTGTGTTATTGGTTTGTGTAACAAATATATGCAATATTTCCTCTAAAATCATTTTTTTATGTAGTCTTTATATGTAGGAGTCCGTGATTCACCACTCATGACTCATTTCTCTTCACGTCCAGCACAGACAGTTTCACCAGGAATGCAAATCCTTTATCTGCATAGCGAATGCGCTCTCGTACAGAGCTGCAGCTGTGGCTTTCAAAAATAGGACACTTTCAGTGTGCGCAATCATCATAAGATTTTCATTTTCCGCCTGCATTTATATACACTGTGGGTGGAAAAATCAGATCATTTGTGTTGCACGACTATGATTGTATGATTGTAATTCTAGAAAATCGTCTAGATCAACCAGTGTCAATCATGTTAAAGATTGGTCATACACTATATGATCAAAAGTATGTGGACACCCCTTTTAATTAATACGTTTTGGTGCTTTAGTACACCCGTTGCTTTCCTGTTCCTGCGTGACCGTGCCCTTGTGTACAAAGCCAGGTCCACGAAGACATGACATCACAAGTTTTATGTGGAGAAACTCCAGTGGCCTGGAGTTCTGATCTTAACCCCACTGAACACCTTTACAATGAACTGTAGCGGTGACTAGCTCGTTCAACATCAGTTAATGCCCATGGTTTTGAAATGGGATGTCCATCAAGCTCATGTCCATGTGTCCACATACATTTGGCAGTGTACATACAGCATATACAAACCAATTTTGAGGTGTTTTTTTTGTACACAGCATGTGTGAGATCTACTTACATACAGATTGTTGTTGAAGTCAGGATTCTCTAAGGGTCGTTTTGAAAGCTGTTTGAGAGCAACTGTCCTGTAGAAGTCTTTTAGCCTCAGTTTCATCTATTACACATGTTTATTGGAAACCATTTTCCCATGCAATGTTTCCAGTGCCACTGGCTGCCACACAAACCCAAAGCATAATACAAGGGATCTTCAAAACGTTTCTGCACTTTTATATTTGGGTTGGAAGTGGTGAGGGTGGCGGAGTAGTAATCGGTCGTGTCTGAGAGACTGAGAAAGACACTTATAGTCCGGATTTAGCACCATCTGATTTCCACCTTTTTGGACGCTCAAAGTAGCTTTAAGGGGAAGAAGATTTTCATGTGATGATGATGTGAAAGCAGCGCTGCATCAGTGGCTAATCACTCAACCAAAAACGTTTTTTGCTGATGGCATTAAAAAGTTGGTACAACGCTGGGAAAAATGCTTTCGAAGGTGACTGTAGAAAAGTGATGTAATTTGTTTTTTAAATTCTTAATAAATAGAGTTAATAAAGTGCAGAAACTTTTTAAAGAAAAACCTTGTGCATGTCTATTGAAAACCTTTTTTTCATCTGTTTATGCAATGTTTCCAGTGACACTGGCTGCCACACAAATCCAAAGATTAGATACCTACTGTATATGGTTAACATTTGGCAAGATGTTCTCAGCAGATGCTGCACTTCCCACCCAAACCTACCTATCCTCCTCCCAAACATACTTATGGTGATTGTGATTTCCTTGTTTACATTGTCGGTCCAGGACACTTGTTTCCAAAATGCCTCTGGCAGATCAAGATAGGCTTTTGTCATGTATTAGGTGTAACTTTTAAAGGTTGCAGGTTAAGGTTTCCTTTGCAAGACATAAACACTGCACCAGAAGTATGTAAAGACCTGATCATGAGCATCCAATTCAATACCATACGCATTAATATTAAGTTTGCCACCTTTTGTGCCTATAACAGCATCTATTTTTCTTGGAAACCTTTGCACCAAGGTTTGTGGTACTCTATTTAAAAGAGCATTTGTGAGGTCAGACACGATGTTGGAAGAGGTGGTCTCGCATACAATCATCATTTCAATTCATCCCAAAGGTGTTCAGTCGAATTATTTCCAGACTTGCCGCCAGACTTGTTAAACCTTGTGAAAGGATAAAATGACTTTATATGAGAATTAAAGCAATAGGTGTGATTTGTAAAGCAAAGTTACATTCTTGTTTTTTCAATTGCAAAATATACACCAGCCTAATCTCTGTCCCTCTTCTCCCCGCTGGCTCGGACACCGCGCTCAGGCTTTTAACTCGGAGACGGATAACTTCAAGCTGACGTACGGTGGGCACCAGTACCACGCCAGCTGCGCTAACTTCTGGATTAACTGTGTGGAGCCCAAGCCGCCAGGCCTCATTCTTCCTGACCTGCTGTGATTCCCCCATATTGTCTCCACCGCTGCTGAACCCTGGATGAACCTCACTCTCGTTCTTATTTATGTTTTCTTCTCTTTATAACCCATCATGCTCCGACTCCTGCACTGACTCCTGGGCTGAGATGGCACTTCGATTCCTGTGAATGTTTGTGGATGAAAGAAAATTGTCTTACTGTAATGAAATGGATTAAGCTTATTATCTTTGGAACTTGGACTGCATCAGAGAGGCAGCGCTGCCGGGGTTTGAACTACTGAAGGATATCATTCTGTCTAAAGTCTCAGTGAATTAAATTATATCTTTTATTAAGTTGCATGAAGTGAATCAACCATGATGTGTATTTCTCTGCTCGTTATTGACTACTCAGTTATTAGATCCTGTTTTCAGAAGTCTGATCATGACACTTGTTACTTTGCTGGAATGTTATTGGCTGGATCTTGAAACAAAGAATGTAAAATTCTCTAAGAACTAGTTTTTAGCTGTTTTATAAAAGCAGGAGCTGCTTAAATGACTGACTTTAGCATTTTTGAAATTGTGATGCCATCTTCGGATGGCTTTTCATTTTTGTGTTATTTTAAATGAATGGATTTAAAAATGAACTGTTTTTTCAGCCTGAACTTTCTCTCTCTGTCTCACTAAAACTCCAGCTGTTGCAGTGATTTTATGTCTAGCAGTTACTGAGTGCTAATAGCATGTCTGTGCTAGAGAGTGATGTTTTGGCTAGTACTGTGTTGATTAAAATGCTGTGTATAATTGTGACGTTTCCATGGCGTTTTTTAAAACTGTTTTTGTTTATTTTGATAAAACATGATTGAGTTTGGGGTTGGGCTAAATTACTCAGAACAAGTAACTGAGTGTGGAAAGCACCGTTTCGAATGTGTAACCTCAATTCAGAAAAATGGTACAGTGGAAATGTACAATCCAATGTTTATATACAGTATATTTAATTGAAATACAATCAATTTTTATATGTATTTAATTCAATTACAATCATTTTTATATGTATTTATTTAAACCTGTACACAGATTAGATATTAAATGTTGTGTCAACAAAAACAAGAAGTTTAGGCCCAAAGTCAACGGCAGGAATCCATTGAGTATTGGTTTTTAGCCTTTAGCCTTTTTAAATTCTCAAAATCTTTTAAAAATTGTATGTGCACTACATGGATAAGCACACATATTATATGTAGATTATTTTATATTGATTTTTAAATGTAGATTTATATATTTTATACATTTTATATAGATTTTTCTAAAGTGGATAACTAATCAGACCAGGATCATTTCAGAACTTTTTCCACCTTCAATGTGACCTATAATCTGTACAGTTCAATTAAAGGGTGTGAAATAAAAATAAAACACTGACAATAATGTGGTTGCATTCACTGACGATGTGTCCAAGCCGCACCGTCAAGGTGTTTCATGGAACTGGTTGCACAAATATGCACACCCTTAAACTAATTCCTTGTTGAAACACCTTTTCAGTCTTTTGGTTTAGATTTGACCAATCTTCCTTGCAGAAGCGCTCCAACTCTGTTACATTGCGAGGGCATGTTCTGTATGCCGTCCTTCCCACAGATTTTCAATTGGATTTAGCTCTGGGCCCTGGCTGGGTCATTCCAAAACTGTGATCTTCTTCTGGTGAAGCCGTTTTTTTGTTGTTGATGTGGAGGTAGACTTTTCCCAGATGTTAAATCTTGAGAGCTGTGTTTTCTAAACTTGGGCTAAGGACCGGCATGTACGGTCGCAAGAGGTATATCCATGTAAATTTGGTTCTAGCAGATAGTTACAAAACATTACGATATCTTTCCTTTTGATGCCATTCCAAAATTTCATCAATTCTGGCTGTTTAATTTTATTTAAAGCTCTTATTATTATTATCATGTTATTACTATTGTTATTACCTATTCCTCCACATCAAACTCGTTTTTATTATAGATTTTATTTACATTTAAGAAATGGACATTGCTAAACACATAGACTTAATGATTAGAATGGGTGTCCACATCTTGGACTGTAATCTAGATCCTTGCTTTGCATTACTGCCCAACATCAATCGTTAAATGGATAAAATGTATAACAAAGAGCAGTTTTTTTTATTATTATTATTTCTGTTACTGGTTTATGCTCTTCGCTCTTCTCTGGCAGTGGATTGTGTTTGATTTCACCGCAAACAGCAGCACTGCCATGGTGACAGTAACCATGGATACTGTAGTTCCTCTTCTGGTTATCACATTTCTGTACAGACATACAGACTCGGCACACGATGACTTGTTGCTCTAACAGAAATGCTGTTTCCACTGACGGGTTCCTTTAAATCAGCTCTGCTAAACCTGTTCCATTTCTATTCCCATCATATATTAATAAATATCATTAATCAGTCCATAAAATATTTTCCTCTTTAATAGTAATGTTAAATGTGAGTTGTTGCTCTGCGTGTGCTGGTGTTTAACTGGAAAAAACCTCTTTAAAGTGTATACATTTATTTTGGGGAGTAAAATGCATTGTGCTGAACATTAAAAGGTGTTAGAAAGACTTTATAATGTTCTGATTTTTACATAATAAACAATGTTGTCTGCTGGCAATACAAAAGGCACCGAATTGTAGAATCAGTGCATAACATCACTAATCTGTACAGTGAATTCTGAAGATCCTTGAGCTCTTTGTTTGGGAGACACAAAATGCATTGTATTTGACGACCCAGCTACATAAAATAATTCCTTCAGGTAAAGCCATGGATGAGTTTTATTTCTGACGCACCACTTGAATTAGAAACTGCCTACTCAATTTTTTTTTATTTCCCACCCAATCACCGCTTGGGGTATGCTGTAAAAACAGCCAATCACTGGTTTACCTCTTTTTGTGTTAATGATGCCCACATTCCCACAGTTTACAATTATTTTTGGAAAGCTTTTTTAGAAAAGGGGGAGGCACAGTGGCTCGGTGGGTAGCACAAGAAGGTCCTGGATTCGATTCCCAGGTGGAGCGGTCCAGGTCCTTTCTGTATGAAGTTTGCATGTTCTCCCCTTGTCTGGGTGGGTTTCCTCACTGTGTTTGACATTAAAACTTGAACTGATGAATCTTGTGTAACCAGTAACTACCTCTCCTGTCATGATTGTAACCTAAGTGTGTAAAACATGATGTTAAAATCACAATAAATCACTATTTTAGAAGAGTAAAAGGGCTAAAATGTCCAAATTTAGTGTATAATACGAGTAAAGCTTAAAAAAAAAAATTAAAAACCGTATGATTAGTTAACTATGGAGGACAATCATTTAAAAAACATGGTGTAGAATTTTTGCCTTGGTGGAGGTGCAGCAAGTACCACATTTCACCATATTTTTAAAATAAAGACACTGTTCCATAGCACAAATTTAATATGTGCGAGCTGTTGCAGTTGCACAGAAGTAGTAAATATAAAGCTGATTTTTTATACTCTGGAATTTATTTTTTTAATCAGGAAACATTTCATTTACAGGTCAGTGTTGTTAGTTGCGCAAACTTTGTCCAAAGCTTGTGGCTTTAAATCCAAAAATTAACAATATTAAGACTTTTAATGCACATTTCTGGTTTGGTTAAAAAAATGCTACCAATAATTAAAAACACATTGTTGCATCAGGGGAGGAACAGACTGTCACATCATCACAACATTTAACGTGGGTGGAAACGTAACCAGAAACTGGACATCTTGAGTCTCTGCTGCCCACTTTGTTTCTTTAAATGCCTCTGACTTCAGCTTCCAACCTCCAGTTCATCCAGCTTATCTTAAATAAATCAGGGTCGGTCAGCAATCACCGTTCCAATCACTACAGACCACAATGCAATGGCAACTTCCAGCGTTTTAAACTCAGGACTGTGGGGGTCATTTCCAGCGTTTTGCTCAATTGAACCCCTGAATCTGGCTAGGCACAGAGTGGCTGGACAACGTTTGACTGATCTGATTGAACCACCTTTGATTTACAGTCTTTACCCTGTAGACCGCAGCATCGTTGCTTCTCCTACAGGCCCCAGTAAGGTGCCAGGTTCCTTCGATCACGTTCGTAAATATCTGGAATGATCCCGTACGGCGTCTGCACCATCTTCACTGAGGTCTTCCCAAACAGTTTGCGCTCATAATCGATTAGCTGACGCCAAAAGCCGCCGTTGGGACGTATGATGGGCCGCCTCGCCTTGACCCAGGCGTGTGCCTCGGCCAGCGACAAACCGTGATATTTCATGAGATACGCGAGGCAGAGCGAAGCCGAGCGACTTATGCCGGCGGCGCAGTGCACCAGCACGGCACCACGCTTGCGTCCCACACTGTGAATCTTATCGGCTATGCTATCGAAGTAAAGCGCGATTGGTGAGTGCGGTGCGTCGGCCAAAGGAACTTTCACGTATTCCACGTGTGGCCAGTTGAAGTTGGGCAGCTCGATGGCGGCGTTTACGACACACGTGATCCCCTTTGCCAGCAGCAGGCTACGGTTGGATGCCACTGCGCCTCGGCTGAGGAACAGCGTGGGCGTGATTTGTGCCATGCCGCCAAGCAGGCTGCCCGATTCGGACACCATCCTCGATACAGCCGGACTGGGCAGTGTAGAGCTTCGATGGTGGTGGTGGTGATGATGGTGGTGATGCTGGTTGTGGAAGAAGCTCTGGCTGCGAGAAGCCATTGAAGAATCGAGCAGGCTCAGGATTGAGAATAAGCAAACTTAAGAAGAACTGAGGAGTGCTGAAGAATATCTGACCTTTGACTGGATCTAAAACAAAACAAGCAGGTTTCAATTTAGCTTAGAATTTTTAATTGTGTTCAAATGTCTTAGATCTTAGAAGAAACGTCACTCTTAAACCTTGGCCCTCGAAAAAAGAATATACACTGATCAGCCATAACATTAAAACCACCTCCTTGTTTCTACACTCACTGTCCATTTTATCAGCTCCATTTACCATATAGAAGCACTTTGTAGTTCTACAATTACTGACTGTAGTCTATCTGTTTCTCTGCATGCTGTTCTTCAATGGTCGGGACCCCCACAGGACCACTACAGAGTAGGTATTATTCAGGCGGTGGATCATTCTCAGCACTGCAGTGACACTCACATGGTGGTGGTGTGTGTTGTGCTGGTATGAGTGGATGAGACAGCAATGCTGCTGGAGTTTTTAAACACCTCACTGTCACTGCTGGACTGAGAATAGTCCACCAACCAAAAATATCCAGCCAACAGCGCCCTGTGGGCAGCGTCCTGTGACCACTGATGAGGATCTAGAAGAGAAGTGTAGAGAAGTGGAGCTGATAAAATGGACAGTGAGTGTAGAAACAAGGAGGTGGTTTTAATGTTATGGCTGATCGGTGTATATAAGAACATCTTAGGCCCTAGGCTGACAGTTTCCAACACAACATTTGCATGATTAAGTGATGACAAAGGATTGAGATGAGCTAAGTGTCATCACGCTTTGTCTGTCAGGAAGCTGTTATTCAAAGAAGGAATAATAGAATCATGGTAATGGAGTAATGGAGTCACTGCCTTGTTGTGATATCGTATTCTAAAGAATAGGAGCATCACTACGAGTAACTGGTAATACTCTGGAAGAACCCAGTGCTTATATAAACTACTTAATTACTAAGTAACTATGTAATTACAGTAAATTTATAGTTCAGTAAATTATAGGCAGTAGTTTGGGCAAGGCAAAGTGACGCCAGTCGGGCACTTCACAGATACAATTGGTCGTGTCTGAGGAAGGGAGGGCAGGATGAAGAAGCACCTTCTTGCTGCTGCAACAGCGACTCCTACTGGTCAAGGCGTCAGCATTGTTGTTAGCCAAATTCAAAGAAAACAGCAAAACCTTGCAAATGTGTTTGGGCTTCAAACATGATGGATGAGGCATTTGCTAGCCTGCAGCCCATCTCTACCAGCAAGGGGGTCAAGCAGGCAGCACAGTGGAATTTGGAAACTTCCAAATTGTTACAAGAAGCGAGACAATAAACGGTAAGTTTGTGTTAAATTAAAATGAGGTTCGGCTTTTTCATAGACACAAACGTCCCTCCCTAAGGGTTCTGTTTCTAGTTTTAACATCCTTGCAAGGTGTTTGAGTTTAACTCGAAGCTTTACAAAACCTCAAGTCAGATTTGTTGTGTTTCTGTGCTGAATTTTCTTGGCCAAGATCATCCTAGACGTTCTGCAATAACTGCTTGACAAATTTTTAATTGAAATGATAATTTGCTGATGTTATAAAGCAAGAAGTTTTGAATGCTGTTGGCTGTGTTGGTCACCCAACTGCTCTCATTGCCGCTTATGGCAGCTTAGCGTCACTCTGTGCTCAATGCCAACTACCCCTGAGGAACACAAATTTACCTAGCTGCTGTTTGGGGCGAGTTAGCGCTCGCTAGGCTGCATACAGATCAGCTGCCTTCACTCATGTTTTTCTATTAAAGCGATTTTCTTTGCATGATACATTTTACCTCATCCCCTCCCTCCCAGACGCCGTAGGCTCAGACAGCATTCGCCGTTCTCAGATGAAGGGCTTTCTAACCTCGATTAACATGTCACGGATATCAAAGCAGACACATTAAATATGAATTAAGTCTGATGGAGTTGCAGACAGCACCTGTGCTCCTGCTGTCAGACTCTGGCTGCCTGAAGGGTGAACGACGGAGCAACATGTGGCCGTCTAAAACATCCCACCTACGAAAATACCGAGTCACAGGCAATCTGGTGCATATGTATTATTTTAATAATCTCATGCCATCTGGTTTCCTGGGTGTGCTGGGAATTGGTGCGCCAGTCACAATCTGCACATCCAGACAGCGTCGGTGTCTTTAAACCTTTTGTTTTAACAAGCTGCCTGATTAAAATTCTCTAAGGATTCTACTTGTGGTAACATCTGTCCTCTGAAGCAGCCCACTGTTCACCATTCTATGTACACACAGTGGATTCAGAGAGTATTCAGACCTCTTCAGAAAGTATCTGTACCCTTTTGGTATTAGGAATTGATTTTAAATGGATATAACTGCCAATACTGATTCATCACCAACAACAACAAAGTGAAATGTTGTGAAATCAACTGAAAATCATTGTGCACACAAGCACCATTTTATAGACCTGCAATATGGGTGGCTGAAACACCTGATCCCAAAAACAGAAAGGGAGTCCATTCACTTTTGACTTACTATTGTAAATCAAAGGTACAAAAGGGTGGTTGATCCCAATACGGAGATTCACAGTCATCTGGGTATGAAAGTCCAGGTATGAGAGGCAGCACGGCTTGAGAAGCAGCTTAGTGGACACACGTTGGCTCATCAATCAGGCTGCAGTCTTCAGTCTTCAAGCTGTCAACACTAATGTACATCTCTGATTCAATCACACACTTCACTATACTTAGGTTTGTGGACCTAGATATGTGCAGCCTGTAATCTAGAGGAATCAGATTCCACCATGCTGGCACTAATGGCAACAAGAGACGCCCGGGCAGAAACCTGAGCTGCAAAATGGCAGCATTTCTTCCGCACCAAACACGGAGAACAAGATCTGTAATCTAATCTGGCTATCAAGACTAAATTAAAAATATCTGATTCAACAAGTGGTTTCTACAGTGCTCGCTCCATATACACTCACTGAACACTTTATTAGGTACAACTTTCCGTCTGCTGTACAAGCTACTCCTCTAAAGCAGATGAACTTTGTGGGTATACAATTACTAACTGTAGCCCATTTGTTGCTCTGTACACTTTGCCGGACAATAAAATCTTGACCAGTGCACCCTTTATTATTAATATAGTGTTTTGGAGCAATTATATGATATTGCCACATGTATACTAGGGTTTCTTAGGGTAACTTTGGTTTATATTGAGGTGCTAGAATCGCACAGCAGTCAATTATGCAAACCCAATATTGTCAGGACCCAGGTCTTGAGTTCAAGTCTTGGTAGAATAAACAGCCTGGCTGGCTGTGTCTGAGGGAGGACAAGCTGAATAGGGGATGTCGGAACAAGCTTCAGAGGAATACAGTGACAATAACAAGTTGTCTGATATATGTTGATGTACACTGAAAGAATTCACCAGTGGCTTTACATGTGGCAGGGAAGGCATGTGCTTCAATGTGGCATCCTGCAATGGGCAGAGGTGCCACCGTAAATTGGGGAACTGAGTATATCCAATATGGAACAATGCAAAAATTATAATAATATAATGACTTATATTGCTAACAATGACACCACCATGCTTTACTGAGGTACTATTGGGTAAGAAAGAGTACAAATATGATTGATAATCCAATACTTGCAACCCATGGTTTGAGCCAAAACAAGGTTTTCACTTAAAATGTGTTTATTGACGTAAATGATTCAGCAAAGTAAATTTCTATAGGCCTATAAATCCAAATAAATCGTTTAAAATAGAAAAAGTGTACACTGGGTTGTGCTCCAATACAAAAATAAATAAAACACTACCAACGATTCCAGATCCTTCTGAGAGTGGACTGAACTTACCTGCTCACTTTAACACACTGAACGAAAACGGCGATGCTCTTCAAACAGCTTGAAGATTAAAAACATGGTAGAAGATGTAATAAGGTTTGGGAGCATCAGGTAAGAACTGGTCCAGGTTATAAACTCCATTCATGGAGGCGCTGCTGCTGCCTTGTGTGACAAGAAGCGTCTGATTCCACTAATACAGCTATAAACGAGTCGGGTTTTTTTGAGTCGACTCGGAGCCGACTCACAGTGAAGAGTCTGTGTGGACTCGAATCAAAAACGGTTAGTCGGTCACTCTGGGTCAATTTTTGTAAAGAAACCCAGACAAATACGAGGAGCACATGCCAAACTTCTCACACACAGTGACGCACTGTTTAAAACCTGCTGCGTCACTGTGTGTTTACAGTCATGGTTTCACATTCTAGTAACCTGGAAACGATACTAAAGGAAAATACGTTGGGAGCCAGAGGAGTCGACTCCTATTTATGTTCTGAGCCAATTGATATGACTCACTAAAAAGAGTCGAATGGTCACTTACAGAACGCTGGGAAGACACACCTTCTCTTACTCATTCACTCGTTTACATTCGATGGTGTTCAGTACAAGTTGCCATTTATCTACCTGTTGCCCCAGTGTTTGTTAATGTATTATGTTTTTAACGTCATGTTTTACACTTTGGTTACATTCATGACAGGTACTCAATACACAAGGTTCATCAGTTCACAAGGTTATATCTTATATAAGATATAAGATGGGCCCTGTTGAGTCTGGTTCCTCCCAAGGTTTCTTCCTATAATTTTAAGGGAGTTTTTCCTTGCCACAGTCGCCCTCGGGTTGCTCAACAGGGGTTTTTGTATCTGTTGGTCCTGGATTTTGTAAAGTTGCTTTGAGACAATGTCTATTGTAAAAAGCGCTATATAAATAAAGTTGACTTGACTATATCGAACACAGTCATGGACAATTTAGTGTTTCCAATTCACCTCACTTGCATGTTTTTGGACAGTGGGAAGAAACCCACGCAGACACAGGGAGAACATGCAAACTTCACACAAAGAGGATCCAGACCGCCCCACCTGTGGATCGAACCCAGACCTTCTTGCTGTGAGGCGACAGAGCTACCCACTTAGCCACCGTGTCAAGTCAAGTCAAGTTTTTACAATAGACATTGTCTCAAAGCAACTTTACAGAATCCAGGACAAAGCAGGAAAAACTCCCTGAAAATTTCAGGAAGAAACCTTGGGAGGAACCAGACTCAACAGGGCCCATCCTTCTTGGGTGGCCTGAAGGATACTTTAAATAAATAGTATTTACACAAATCATACAAACACAGAATTAAAATGAACTAAAAGTTATAACTAGCAATAATAAAGAAATAAATAATAATAGAGTTATTATTCAGTCCAGTCTGTAATAAAGTCTGTGGTGAGTTCTTGACATTTTTGGTGCAAACACGCCAGGTCCCGTCACATCCGGCAGGAGCAGCATTGTTGGCACGGCAGTCTCGACTTTATTCCTTAACCTCGGGCAGGTAAACAGGTTTCCATCAGAACCACCTCGGGGTAAAACAGCAGAAACTGTAGTTAAAAATGTCAAATTTGAGTTGAGAAAAATATGTTTTACAGAGAGTTTTAGACTCCGGCAGCCCTAATTATTACAGCATAACTAAAAGGAAGAGCAAGCAGGTAACAAGGTCATGAAGGCTTTCACAGGACATCAGCACCCACCTCCCCACCATCATCAAACCTGATTGATTGAACAAGAGAGGCAGAACAACAGCAACCCAACATCCCTGATCACCACAACCTGATCACCACCGTGCCGCCCTTGCCCCAGTGTAATAATATGTAGTTGCCACCTTGTCCTTACACCCAATTCCTGTTTTACCTATGTTTAAAAGGCGGATGACAAATTAAAAGAAATAATGAATAAACATGCGATTAAACAACAAGAGATACAATTAGCATCTTACCGTGCTCTGTGGCATGTATACATGCTAAATGGGCCCAGTTGACCTCGATTATCAACCAAGGTGGTGTAACGGGTGCTCTTTTGTGTTGTGTCTGTAACATCACAATTGAAGAGGGTTTATTTATTGAGCTCACATGGCAGAGATGGTTAGTGCTGTGTGTCTTTCGTATATTTAATGGCAGGGGCGTGCACCAAGAGAACGGTACAGGTCTAAATGCTTGAGCTCTTCAGCGAGTTAGCAAGGTGTAGCAGAAAGCCACAATGCAGCCATCAAAATTTCTAATTGTACACCTATTAGGTGTCTAGTAAAGTGATATTTGAATGCCAAAAATGCCAGTGCCGTTGTTGTGCTGAAAACAGTCAACCACCCAAAAAAATATCGAAACAGTGGTGGTCCTTTTCATCTTTGGGCCAGTCAAGGGTGACCTATTTCAAAAAACAGGTTTGGGTTTGCATATCCTGGAAACAATAAGTGCAAGCTGAAAATTCAACTTAATACTCAATACTTTGTTGACAAAATATGGCCAAATTGCCACAGACACAGAAAAGTAAAGGCTGTTGCTTTGGAATAGATGTCTAAAAAGCTTATGGTCAGTTGTTCACATACATTTGGCAATATACTGTATATGAGAGTATACCTGACAAAAATAGACAGTGATTATAAATACAAGACTGGCAAGTGTTGTTACTGTTGTTGATACTCTAGTAACCAGCCAGCTGTGGTTTATGAGCCATTTCTTGCTATCAGTGTTAATTTATAAATCATGAGCAAGCGTTTCAGACTTCACCACTCTCTCACACATCCTTTGGTGTAAAGATAAGTCAAATATTTGGTCTCTGAGACAGTCTACCTTTAAAAAGAAATGATAAATTTCCATTTATATTCTCCTTCCCAGGATTACAACAAAGAGATGCAAAGCTGGACATTCCTGGTTCTCATGCCAGGCAGCTTTACTTTCATGTCTGTCCTAGCTCTTAATGTCTATTCATCAGAAGAATTTTACCTACCCAGCCAATACAAAAGCCTTCACTGTTCTAACTACCAATACTGTGACCTTTAGAAGGAGAGAAACAAAGCCTACAGGGTAAATAAGCTCCAAGAGGCATGGGCCCACAGGAGGGTTTGGGTTTCCACATTAAGCCTTTTCTGAGATGAGAAAAAGAGAGCTTTGCTTTGGCCTAAAGTGAAATCTGGCCTTGAATTTAAGGTTAAAAGATCAAGTTTAAATAGCTTAACCTCACACTGAAAATATGAGAAAAGTAAAACCTTTAAGTAAAGTGACTTTATTACCAAAAATTACTGACACCTCACAGTTATATGTAACATCCTGTTACATACATAAACTACACATCATAAAAGATGGAACAGCATGTTACAAATAAAACCAACCAAAAACTGTGGTTTGTAACTGATTTTTTACCTGTATTACTTTTAAACAATACAACAGCAAATAATTTAAGATTATACTTCAAGAACATTTTTAAATAAACACATTTCATATTTCCCATGTATTTCAGAAAAAAACGTTGGCAGTTACCATTCTACAATTTGCATTTTAAAATGTGCCACACATTCTCTATGAGGCAAAGGTTTGGACTGCAGGCAGGCTAGTACAGCACCTGAACCCTCTTCCTCTGTAGCCATGCCTTTGCATTCCATTTAGTAAAGAATGGCAACATTACAAAGTGGTAAATGCTTTACCATCCCAGCTTTTTTGGAATGTGTTGCAGGTCTGAAATGCAGGAATGTATGTATATTAAAAACGAAACAAAGTTGATCAGACAAATCATGAAATATCTTGGGTTCATACTGTCTGCAATTAAATAAGTGTTTGGGGTTGTGTTTCGAGGTCACTGAAGTTCCTTCCCAACAAACTTGTGAAAGCTGTAATGAAACACCTGTTTCTGAAAACAAACCTACGTTTTTAGAACTTCACTACAATGTCTGAGGAAAGGTGTTTCTACTCCTACTTATACAACATCATAACAGATAACATTAGGCAATATTTACAATCTGCCCCACCATGTACCTGGTGCAGTGGCAAAAAAGCACACAACTTAACACTGTATTTTATTAAATGACACACAATCCATATAAATAGATCCTGAGTGATGGGACAAAACAAAATACAGGGAAAAAGAGAAATGAGTAAAGGTAAGAATGAGGAAGTGACATGAATGAGAGAGTGAGCAAAGAGCTGCAGGATCCATTGATGGAACGTCAGTGAGCGCTAAATGTCATATGAGTCATAGGAAATAGCCGGTGGTGCATTAATATCATTCCTCTAAGCTGAAAACAATGCTTAACACTTACAGCCATGCTATCAGCACAGTCACAATCATCTGTTTTCTGTTTAATTCAATCTGTCAGATACAAACCTTGGATGAGAAAAACACTGAGGTCATAAAGTCCTGGTAAAAGATCAACCTAAAGCAAAACTGAATGGGGCATCACAGAAGTCAAAATAACACATCATAACTTCTGACAGACTAGTGGGAAACATTTGTTGAAGGCCAGTGTCTAATTAAATGACTAGACAGGAATGTTGAATGCCATGCCTAACTCATTTCAGCATCCCAGTGTGAGAGCCGGAATAGAAATTGAGTTGCTGTGCCAGGCATGCTGGCAGATACCCAGGGAAAGCTGATCCCTGTCATTCTACTGTATCCCAAACATCATCTGTTTACCTATGAGACAGATGTCTAAGATGACAGCACATTGGTGTGTCTTTCTCCTCATTTCTTGGCTTAACAACCTTAAGCCCATACCCTGGAAAGTCACTTCTTAAAACACACTTTGAGGAATCAGTGTGCAAGGATATACAACACATAAAAATTGTTAAGTAATATTTGATTTGTTTATTATTATTTAATTAGCTTGTTTAGACCAGTCACTCACCCCATTTTATTGTCAGCCTTAACTCCTTGTGATGGCACCTCAGCCAGACAGTTCGAGTTAGGTACAACACAAGCACGATGGTAATAATGTAACCAGTTTTCAAAATTCACCTCATGTGGCTACATTTAATAATAATAGACATTACATGTTTTAACGTTTTCTAGAACTGTTAATTAGACTTACACTGCTAAGAAAGATTTTTAAATGATTCTGGGATTCCTTGCATGAACAACCATGTTTAGATAATAGGTCAAGGTCAGAAAGAACAGTTACTGGACTAGTAATCATAAGGCAAGGCCCTAAAAACCCTCAAGAGTTTTAATTGTACTCGGTCACATTTGTAGGTAGATTTGGAAAAATGTGACTGCTAAATACCATAAATGTAAATCTAAACTCTGATCTGGCCTTTCCAATGTCCCAACATTTCTGGAACAGGGTTCTGTATAAAAGAAACAATGGCAATAGGATGGCAAGATAATTTAATATATTGAAGGTGTGTATACATATACGTACAGCTAAATAAGTTATAGGCCACTGCTTCAGCATAATTAAAAAATTAGATTTGATGTGGAATGCAACTGATGTTCCACAATAATTTTATCTTCCCAAAATTAGCAACATTGGACTTTTAAAACACCAAAGACATAAAAAACATAAAACAATGAAACATCAAAGTCCTTAATAAAAAAGTTCCAAATGTCATATTTATTTTGTTGGAGTTTCATATCATGAACAACACTGTACCAAACACTTATTCCCTAGCAACAACATAAAAACCAGTTTATCATTAATACCTATAAACAGAATGTGAAGGTAATAGTACTCAGTGCTGATGCAGAATGTGGGCATGTCCACCCCTCTGTCACCAGACATGTACACGGCAGTCCTGCTGCATCCACACTTAAACTTTGTTAATGTAGCCCTCCTTTATGAGAAAGTCGTAGATTTTGCGGGTTTTGTTCACATCGATTTTGATAAGCGAGCGTGCCTGTGCCAGCCGGAGGCCTCCTTGACGCTGGCACTCGTTCAGCAGGGCCTGTTTGTACTCGAGGTACGCACCGGGCACAAGGCGCACCACCTGGCAAAGCTGAGAGGCACGACACAGAGAAATGGGTCAGAGTCAGTGTAATGCTGTTTATCCAAGGACTTACAAGATCTGGTGAGGGGAAACACCGATTCAAGCCATTTTTGTTTTATTGCTACAGACGTTCAGTGCACAAGGTTACGAGGGTTCCTTCAAAATGTTTGGTCAGGAAGTTGGCTAGACCAGGTGCTCAGGTGGCACAGAGGCTTATTGCACTAGTCATCACCACTGAGAATTTGATTCCAGTGGTGCTATCAGCCAACTGGGCGTCTACACACACACACACACACACACATGACATGCTTAGGTCTGAAGCCCTGCATTGGACTGGCACCCTGTCCAGAGTATTCAGGCCTTGCATCCAGTATTCGTACTATCTTGGTTAGAGTTGTGGTGGGTCCGGTTTTAACAGGAAACACCAGGAGCCAGGCAGGAACACCCTGGACAGGGCAACAATCCATCACATGGCTTCGGCCACCCCTCCTTTCAATCATGTGGTGGTGGTGGGCTACAGTAATAGACCGCTGTGCCACCCAGCCTCATCACCTCCACCTCAACCCCAGTATTCTGATTTAAGTAAATATATGCACTGAACGTATATAAAAGAACAAAAACAAAAGTGGTTAAATGTGTAAGGTAAAGAAACTTTACCTCTTTTTCTCGTTCATTGAGTTTTTCTGTGCCTGGCAACCCAGTCAAGTTCAGAGGTGGTGCACTTCTTCTGCCTGCTGATTTAAATAAAAGAAAGAAATTTAAAACAATCACAGGATGTAACTCTTAAGACCCTACACTTTTAGGGTCTATTTTTAGTGGTGTTAATGTGTGCAGCAGCTTACCTGAGGTAGTAATGGTTGTGACTACAGAAATGCCCGCATCACTGCAAGAGAACGACATGGAAGTCATTAGTACACATGCACACACATGCAAACACTCCTGCCTTCTAATATATTACTATCCACATTTCTTCAGGTCTGCCCCCCCCAAACAATTTATCCATTACTACGGCAGACGTCTCTAGCAGACACCAGAGGTCAAAATTGCATTTCCTTGATCAGACATCCTGTTTGGATGCCAGGCTAGGTTGATATGACTGAGTCTGTGATCTCTCAGCAGTGGTGGGCTCGCTCCTTTAAAGGACAAACTCTGTGTGACTTCAATTTCACTAGTACACGACCTCATCTCATCTCATCTCACCTCAATAAAACGCTATATAATAGATCTGTACAGCCAATTCTCAACCACTAGACAAAAGTATGTGGACACCAGACCATGAGTGTGATGGATATCCCATTTCAAAGCCATGGGCATTAATTTTGGCTTCACTATGTGCATAATCATGCGGAAACAGGAAAGTTCATACAATTTCATATATTCCTAGCAATGGATGTGGTAACTGGGAGGGGTGTCCACATGCTTTTGGCCATAAACTGTAACTGTATTGTAATAAGACACAAGTACACATGAGCGTATATGTGAATAAAAGCACACGTAGGAGAAAGATTTCGAAATATTGATCTCACATGGCAGCTAGTTTGTGGAGCCACTGCTGGCAGGCTCGGTCATCCGGGACGTACTGAAGAACTTCACACATCATGTTCCTCTTATTTCTCTCGTCCTCTCGCGCTCGCTTCACCTGCTCGTAAACCTTAGCACCTGCACCAAAGAACAAATCTCAATAATGCGTTTGTTGCAGATTCTTTTCTCCTAATGTTCATGTAACACGTTTCTCCCAAACCACCACACTTTAAAAAAAGCTTATACAGGCTAATAAAAGTGTTATAATTATATATTTAGATTAAATAATCCTGGAATTATTTAGCTTAGGTGTTTTAGCCAAACTCACTGCTCACAGGTTTTTAAAACTACAACTGTGTGAAAAGCCATATAGAAAAGTAGCTGCAAAGCCTCCTTAAGGTGCAACTCCAAATGAATGGCTATGAATTTGGAATGGGATATCATGCACAAATACATTAACATCTGGGTTTTTGGCACTCTGGGGATGCAGCGGTCTATTACGCTACGCTGACAGCTTGAGCTCTGAGGCTATAAAATGTCCTACAAAAATTATAGAAACATTTTACATCATGTCCAATCTCATCTTCACTAATAATGTCAAGACAAGTGTCAAGCTTTTGGACTATGTCTCTATCATTTCATTAGCATGTGTAGTTAGCCTTAGTAATGAACACTTGATTGGCTAGTGTCTGGGGTAAAAGGTGGAGTCGAAGTAGCCCTTGCCATTAGGAGGTGCACTTGTCAGTGCTCTCTCAGTGCCGGTCCCATGCCCGGCTAAAACATAAAGATGGTTATTACATGTTTGTGGGAATTTGAGCCCATTAAAAAGAGAATTTAAACTTTGTGAGGTCATGATGTTGGTCGAGGAGGCCTGGGACGCAACTGATGTTCCAATTCCTCCCAAGGGTGTTCAGTGGGATTGAGGCTGAAGCTTTATTCAGACCACTGGCGTTCCTCCATACTAAACCGTGTCTTCACAGACCATGCTTTGTGCACAGGGAAAGAGTCAGGCTTAAACAAGACATAACCTTCACGAAACTGTTGCCACAAAGTTGGAAGCATATACTATGCATTATAAGTAATCATGGAGCCTTTTTAAGGAGGCATATCCACATGTTTCATCTAAGTCGCAGTAGGTGCAGTTTTAGTACCCACAATAAACTGTGATGTCTCGAGCCTGCCACGGTACCTACTAGTACGTATAAACTTGAGTTTGAGAGCCAAGTTGATCTTACCACAGAACGTCTGGATTCCTTCTTTTCTGTACTCCTGCAGTCTGCGAATCTCCTTCCTCAACTCAAACTCCACTGCAGGACAGAGGAAACACAATACAGGACAAGGCTATTATTTCTATCCCCTGCTGACTGATGAGAACTTTTCACCCCAGCACATTTGGAGTATTTGCTAGATCAGATTTCTGATCTGTCTCACACTGTTATGCCTCATGGTTACTGTGTAGTAATTTACATTTACTAAATTAATGTGCTGTTTTAAGAGGTGGTGTTAAGGTCATTTATATTATTGACAGCAAACCTAAATATTTTGATATCTAAACACAACTTTGTAATCTGACTTATCGAAAAGGGGTGTGTTTATACTTGTAATTCTGTTCCCTTGGTCTGGAACCCACATATGACGTATATTTTGCAAACCAGACATCAGAACAATGCACCATGCTGGGATTAATGCACCTATCAAGGTTGTGTATATCTGGTGGTATTTTTACCAACTGGAAACACAGCAAGAGGTGGTAAAATAGAAAAAGGAGTCGAAACAGCAACAGAAATTCAATGCACTATGTTCTCTCCTAGAGAGCTCATGACATCATGTTCTCTGTTATTCATATTTGAGAAATCTGCTAAATAAGGCTATGTATCTGACTAACTAGTATCATCTAAAGCACAACTCCACCGCTACTCTGGTCCCTCTTGGCTTTTTTTCTGACCCTTGAAAAACAATAACTGCAGATTATCACTAACATGAAAACATAAACTGAAATATTGTACTTACGAGCATGGCTTTCAATGAACTTATCATGCTCTAGTGGCCCAACCACCCTGGCGAAGCGCCTCATGGCATCATGCAGGTCCTGCACCTCCTTGGGATAGCGCCTTTCCAGAACTGTCAACACACAAAACTGAATGAACTTCTGCACACGAACAAAGAAAAGAAAATATGAATGTAATCACACCTCAGTGCTAATTCAGATTCCTAGAGAGTCACTTTCAATCTCCCGTAATGGGTGTGGTGAATGGTGGTTAGAAAAACGTCCAAGCCCAGGTACATTTTGTGAAAGCCTACGTCAAGTCTGCCTTACCACTGCGTCACCTGAATGCTCTAATATGGGAATTATTCCATGTGGACTATCATAGATATATTAGGAGGGTGTTGTCCACATTGTGGAATGTGATAATGAAGCAGCTGGATGGTGCAGCTCACCTCAGGTCACTGACTGTAAGCTGTTGGCATACCCGTGTCTGTATGGGTTTTGTATGTGTTCTCATAAAAACATGCTGAAAGTGGATGAGCTGCGCTAAACTGCCCATCTGTGTAAGCACACAGGTGTTATATCACATGTTATAAACATGTTATAAAGAGTTATGTTGCCACCCTTGGTATGAACCCTGCCTCTTACACTTTAGCATCTGCAAACATGCACGCACACACACACACACACACACACACACACACACACACACACACACACACACACACACACACACACGCGCGAGCGCGCAATTTCTGAGTCTCCATGGCGACTGGACTGCAGCACCATGGCAACTATTGACTGTCTTTTGTCTGGTCTTGAAAGCAGGAGATAAGAGATGTGATAGAGGGCTGATAAACAGAAAAGGCAGGTCTTATGCCTTCTTGAAAGCTTTAGGGAGCTCGACAGGGCTTCGACCAAAACAGAACCCAACAAAGGAACATCTGAAGAGGATAAATATTTGTGCTGAGCGATCACCGCTGTGACAATAGCAGGAGCTTCGTTCCACTGACCCTCCCATGCCTAGGAGAACAAATCAACAGCAACTTGTGGAGCTGCGATCGTTTTTATCATAACTGGCAGAGTGTACATTCATGTCGGGCTATTCATACGGAGGAGAAGCCGACAGTGAACTGTGTGGTACTAGCCCAGTCAGTCTGATTCTACTCCGAGTCTTTTTTTTTTTTCACAATTTTTTCATACTTTCTTTTTTCGATCTAGCAAAATCCAGTTCCCCGTGGCTGCAGCCCCCCACCCTTAAAGAGGTGAGCCGGAGACTATCGAGCACCCCTTCCAACACACATACAGTCGCTGACCGCTTCTTTTCATCTTCTGTACCGCATATGCACTGCTGTGAATCTGGGTCACGCACTGCTATATAAAAAAACCCATCTCTAGTGCAGTCGCCTCGGACGGTCAGCAGAGGACACAACTGCAGCAGCCACAATGAATGCCCCTGTATTTTTGGGGATTTGGGGGTAAATAATAATAATAATGGTTGGTAAGAGTTGACATGTGCTACTCTTACATTGGGGGGGAAAAAAGCTCAAGTCATTTTGATAAAACACAACTCAAAATCAACAGTTTCAGAAAGCTCTTACTCTGAAATTTGCATAGGTTTATGAGTCCATGATCCCGAATGATCCTGAAAAACAATAAAAAGATTGAAATGCTATTTAAAAAAACCATCCACACTCTAAATGAATAACCATGGTGACACACACAAGTAATGAAGCAAAATACGTGTGGGCATCATTTCTACTAAAGCGTTCTATTACCGTCTAGTACATTTCATACAGAACTGCCTCTGAATAAACTGTCAATACTGTCGGTCAATACTGTCGACAGTGTTATTATATCAAAGTGGTACAGCCAGCAAAAAGCAATTTGCCTCACATCATGTGAAAGGTTTATCATACCAGACAGACAGAGTGGTTCACAGATCAGAATACAAACACTGTTCAAACTTACTTTTTTCTTCGCTGTCTCTCTCTTAATCTGGAATGGTAAATGTCCACAACTGCAATTTTGAGAGCTGGAGCAAGAAAAAATCATCTCATAAATATTAATCTGCCTACCACATGTGCTTAATGACAAGATGATGACAATTTCATTCATCAATCAAACTACCAAATCATTTTTCTAGGGTTTGGGTTAGCTATTTTTCAACAGTTATTGAGCTCTGCAGCGATTGGTTACTCGGTCTCCAGCGTAAATGGGCAATGCCAAATTTGGCTCTGCACTCAAATCTGAAGTACTGTTAATTTGATTCTGATTTCTGGTAACCAGATGAAGTGCTTCCCCAGAATACCTTGTCTTCTGTTCAGGTCTTTATGTCTGTCTTCTTGGCTCGTTCCTTTTTACTCTAATTGTATTCATGTTGCTGGCCACCCTCTTCCTTTTGCACCTTCAAATCTTCCAAGCATATTTGTCTTTTCCAAAGAAAATGTGTTCTCATAACGTATCCAGAAGAAAAAAAGCTTCAGTTTGGGTATCTGGGCTTCAAGTGAGACTTCGGGTTTGATTTGGTCAAGGATCCATTTGATCACCAGCAAGTTCAAAGGCATTGATATTGTTCTGGTCCAGCTTTCTATTGTCAAAAGTTATGCAGCTTCTGTCTACCGTGCTAGCACAACACTGTGGTGATGTGTGATAAGAAGATAAGATGATCGGGCTTTCCTTGATCAGATTGCGGGATGTGGCAGTGGATTCACAGTTGGAAATCGGAAATGCTTAGATTGGGAGATAAAGGGGGAAATAATAGTATATTCTTACCATGAAGAATGTCTGAGTCGTCATCAACAAAATCAATGTCTTTCAAATCCCATTCTGCGTAATTATCAAATTCCTATCATGAAATAAAAACCAGTAGCTGCATTAGTCTAAATTTTAACGTGTCATATATGTACGTCATGTATTACACTATTGTAGGCTTTTATCCTCACCTACTATATCACTGATAAACAGCAAGATGAACTGCTACATAGTTTTACAATTATTAAGGTAACCATAAATAAAAAAGGTTAAGTGTTTTAGCCACACTTATTGCTAAGAAAGACAGGGCCCTAAAACAACAGTCGGGTTTAGGAACTCAAGGTTGACCTGACTTCACAAATGGTCTTTTGACTTAACAGACACATTCAGACAAACGTGGGGTGATGTCTATATTGATGCATATGGTTTCGGTGAAGCATGTCCAACAAGCACATGGTCAGGTGTTCACATATACTGGATATAAAGTGTACAACTGCAGTTAAGTGTATTATCAATTCATACAGTGAGAAGTGGGAAACTAAACTGGTACTCTTGCAACCCTAGTCACAACCTTAGCACTTCTAACGAGTATATTATACAGCCAAAAGCATGTGGACACCTCTCCTAATGATGATTTAGTTGTTTCTTAAAAGTATCAATAGATCTACAATAGAACTACAGACCCTGTGGTTTTACTGTCTTGTTAAATTTACCTGCCTTTATTTGTCTTGTTAAGTTTATCTAATTACACAGAAAATACAAAGCTCTGACCTCCATGAAGTCTGCTCGAGCAGGCATATAGCCAGCCATGTCTCTGGAAAGCTGAGAGTCAAACGAAGGCCTAGGAGGATCGTCGGTGGCTGAAGGAGAAGGAAACAAACAGAATTCGATTTAAGAATTTACAATCTACAAAACAGAAGACGAGCAGGACTATGTGGTCAACTGCTGATAAGCTGAGGGTCAAAGCGTTCTAATGATGTGTCAATCCTGTCTGTGCACCAAGCAAATGCAGGAAAATTTCAGAGTCAAACAGGAGGGACATTGCTTCATCAGTTAGGGAAGCAGGTTAAGAAATCTGGTAAATAATAACTTGTAATGTAATAATAAAGCTGGTCTCTTACGTTTGAATGTAATGGCAGTGTCAGCCATGCGAGCTTCCTCCACCTGCCTCAAACTGAGCAAAGTGGAGGAGAAGAGAGGATTGTTGATGAAGTGCTTCATGTAGTGTGCTTCACATTCTTCCTTGATCTTTGTGCGCATTTGGTAGGCCACGTCCTGCCTATACAGACATTAGAAGATAAAATTGGTTGTAATCTGACAATAACATATCGTGTTACATTAGAACCAATGAAGTAAAATGCACTATATGGCCCAGAGTATGAGGAAGCCTGACTACTTATTCCATCTCACAATCTTAGCAAAAAATACACTGACCAATTTCCAAAGCCACAGTCCATGACAGCCTCGAGAAGCGCCATTTCCTCTTGAGCTGTCCAGCCAGGCTCCAGTACAGGAAAATCAGATGTCTAGACAAAAAAGAATATTTATGTTAAATGTTTGCATACCTTGTCAATTTACATTTATATTTCTGTGCTCCAAAGAACATTATGCTTTGTCTATATTCTCAATCTAAGTGATTTAATGCCATTGTTTAATGTGTAATGTTGTCCTTCTTACCATGATCTCATATTTGTGGTCACTCTGGTGCTTTTTATACTCATAGCCTCTAGTGAAACACTGCAACAAGAACAGAACTAGCTATATTTACATTATCCAGGTAAATGATGGCATAAGACATATCCATGGCTGCCATGGATGTTTGTGCATGAACGACAGGATACCTGGAGGCAGAGGACGAAATCTGTGGGTCCGCATTCAGCACACTTTATGTAGGGCTCAACCAAATATGAAGAACATCCCCGACAAGGAGGCTTGTCAAAGGGGTCACCTGGAGAAAAAAAATGAACAACATTTGTTTACAAGCCTCCTCACATAGAATACATACAAAGCTGAATAATTTTATTTTCATTAACTACTTTATTATTCAAGTCAGGATCATGCCAGGTCCGGTTCCTTCAGGAAAGACTAGGTGCAAGTCAGGAATGCCACAGACAATCCATTGCAGGGCTACTGCCACCAACCTTCCTTCCCCCTCAGACATAGCCAGTCAGGTCACATACACTTAATTTGTTGAAGCGAGTATAAACATTTTGCATACAGTGCATTTTATTTCATTTCAACAAGGTGATCTGATGTATTTGAACTGAAAATGTTTGAACACCGATTGCGAGCCAGGTCAATGTCAAAGCCCTACCTCACCAACGCTTGAATAATTAGGCACAAATTCCCACAGACATCGTATAAGTCCATACCTTTTCTAAAAATAAATATAGGCTGTTATATATGGCTACCACCACTATCTGATAATCCTAACACAATGATCAGAGTTTAGTGTAACCTCGCTACGTTTAATTTAACTACTTATAAAATGTGTATAAAATACTTACTTCCAAAAGATGCGAGACGGTCCATATTTTTAAGTCACGCTGAAATGTTTGGTGTTTGTGTTGTTTTAAATAGAAGCTTTTTTAAACTGGCTGAAACACGCTAGATACATTAGCCATGTTAGCTTAGCGCTAGTCTGTTAAACCCGGCGTAATTCTTTACCCGTTAGACGTCGAGTTTAACACTGAGGATTAAAAATGAGTATATTTACACAATTTACACATATATTAATAACAAGCACTTAATAACACGTATATAAATACTGTAATAATAATATTAAAAGCTAACTAGCAAGGATAGTCCTTCAAAACATAAACACTGATGGACCAAGACAACTGGCGCCCTCTGCTGTTGGTTTTATGCCATTGAAGTGTCGTTCGCGAAAGAGTCGGTTCTTTGAATCGACTCTTAAATGTGACTGTTGGAGATGGCGAGAGGTAAAGAGTCGTTTGTTAAAGTCTGTTAAGAGATGTTAAAATTAAAACATGTCCAAGCAATTGTATGAAAAAAGAATCCTGTTCTGACGACTATACAATGAAAAGTAATTTCCACGCTGATTAATAGTAATTAACTTACTTTATTAGTATTTAACGAAGAGCCGACTCTTATTAATGAGTAAAGCCAATTACTATGAATCATGACTCACTCAAACTGAACATTATTCTTCAATGTTATCATCACTAACCGCTTTAGTCGTGGTGACCCACTTGTGCTCAACCCCAAGGACGGATTAAGGATAGTCTGGGCCCCTGGGCAAAGAGTTGTGGGTTCCGTGTGGGTTTCCTCCGGGTTCTCCGGTTTCCTCCCACAGTCCAAAGACATGCAAGTGAGGTGAATTGGAGACACTAAATTGTCCAAGACTGTGTTCGATATAACCTTGTGAACTGATGAACCTTGTGTAATGAGTAACTACCGTTCCTGTCATGAATGTAACCAAAAGTGTAAAACTTGATGTTAAAATCCAAATAAACAAACAAACAAATGAAAGAAATTCAGAATATAAAAGGTGCGTTAATCAAAGTCTCAGTTGTTTCTGCACAAGGATGGGTCCAGTGTGAGCAAACAGTTCAACAGTTTATGAACAATGCTGTCCCAGCTTTTGTGTAGTCTGTCCAAGCTTTTTTTGTATACCGTCCATGCTTTTTTGGAATTAGGTTTGTGTTACAAAAATGAGAAAATGAAAGAAATAATGTAGCATTTTAGAATAATCGTGGTCAAATGGTAATAAAAGATTTGAGATAATAAATATCAACCTTTTGGGGATTTTTGTAGTTCAGGAACAAACAAAAAATCTTTATTAATATATTTATGCAGACATAGTTTGTATTAGTGTATACAAAATGTAAGAAAAACTTATTTGAAATTGTGATGTTTTTACAGTACTTTTAAATATATTTTATTACAAAATGTACTAATAACTAACAAACTGTTAAACATTTCTTTAAAGAGATAACAGTACAACATTACAGCAGAAACAAAAAAGACAACTAGAGTAACAAATCTGTTTATTTCAGTAGTTGTTTCTTTTTTTACAATGGGCCCAAAACCTACAGAGAAACACTGGTGGGAAAACACCAGTGTTAGCCCCACGCACCTGTCCATTCACTCACCCACATCTAGGTGCAATTTAGAGCAGCCAATCACCTTTCTGCATGATTTTGGATGGTGGAAGCAAACCAAACTCTATGTAACCAGAGACAATGTTCGAAAATTAGTTTACAGGATGCTGATGTTGTGCACCCACTTTACCTGCTGCACCAATGTGCCAAAACTAAAAGTGCAAGAAGAAAAGAGTTTACAAACACTATGTTGTCAAAAGTATGTGAACGTCCCTCATAATCAAGTTTAGGTGTTTCAGCCACATGTATTGCTAACAGCTGTACATTAGTTTCAACATGAATGCTCCACAAACATAGTTTGACATTTGAAATGGAGGAACTCAGTGGCCTGAACAGCGCCCAAAACTTAACTTCATTGAACACTGTGGGGAAAAGCTCTTACGTTCCACAGACACATTTCAAAACACTGTGGAATGCCTTCACAGAAAAAGACTATTAAAGCTGGAAAATGTTAATAGCCATGGATTTGGACTGTCCAACAATTTCTAGGTCAGAATTCCAGATACTACTGGTCAGTAACTAACTTTATTTCCTACATCAAATATTAATAAGGAAAAAAATAAGACATATGAAACCAAACTAGTGTTAGCACTACATTTGAAAAGCTGTCTAGTTAAGTGAACAAATCTGTTTAGTTTAAAACAGAGGGAAGGAATTTTAAACTACAGATACATTCTGGTCAGATGATCCTAAACGGCCAATTCGACGAGATTTCTTGCCATTCTTCCTTGTCACTTTCTTCTTCTTTTTCTTTGGACTCTTGTTTTTCTCATCCTCCTCTGGAAGGTTGTCCTGCTCCAGAGACCTGTACTGCCCCATACCTCCCACTGGCACATATACTGGAGAGCATCCTACAATGAGCAGCAAGAAAGAACTAATGAACACTTGATCAACCTAGCTAAATAGCCAAAGTGTTTTGGCTGCATCACACTTTTTGATTTGGCTATATCGGCATCATGATATAAGCTTATGAGCCAGATCTGGAGTGTTGTGTGGCCTAAACGTATTACCGGCCTGCTCTTTTGGACCAGTTATTGCTCTCATTTCAAATTACCATTAGAATGATTTCATTTATTACTTAAAATAAGAAACCCCACAGGTGACCTACAAAGTGGTTGCCCCAACAATTCCTGTAACTAATCGCTTTCTTTAAATTGATAATAGTCTTTAAGCCATTAACTGCTTGATTTAGGTCTTCCTTTAAAACACTTCAAAATTAGGTTTGGAAGATTATATTTAAATGTAGCAAATGTTTTACCATCAGTAGATCTTGGATGGATAGGAGCTCGTGATTGGGGTGCATCTACAATCTCATGCAGGGCTGGACATGGAGTGCTGTTGGGTTGTCCATGGTATCTAGAATCCGGTTCATCCTGCATACGAGTTGTTGGTGCTCCTAAAGTGATCAGAAAATGCTTTGAAAAATGTTGATACACAGCAAAGAAGTATCTGGACACCTCTCCCAATTGTTAAGTTCAAACTTATGTGCTCCAGAAAGGGATTGAACCCAGGCTGTTCTTGCGGTGATGCGACAGTGCTACCGGCCGAGCCACCGTGCCGCCCCTTCAGTAATTTCACTGTGAAGTGTTATTCAGGAAAAATAATAACAAACAATAACAAAACTAAATCTTTTGCTTAGTATTATGTCCAAGAAATTGACTGTTCTCCAATATGTCATGTTATGTGAATTATCCACTAGGTGACTCGACCGGTCAGCGGCCAATTAAAACGCCTGTCAAACGCCGACCAGGTCAACAACACCGCTGAGACTAGAACTTAGCTCTCTGTAATGATGGGCTTTATTAAGCACTGTTCATATTATTTTTATACTTACGGTTGTTATAATTCTCTGCATTACTCCAGACACCTTGAAAGCTGGGGTACCTAAGGATAAAGAAGAGCTAAGTTTTAGCATTAGGAATGCTCAATGGAATGATCAATATAAACTAAAAAAAACATTAAAGTTCACCGTCCATGGTTATTCTCCACAGGCTCAATGGAATCATAGCTGCTCAAAAATGGGGTACACCTAACCAGAGGGTATGACGTGTCCCCGTAGACCACCAGCGCATTGAACCCAAACGGGTCTTCCTGGCACTGCACAGGAATCTGAAAAACGCAAGGCACCGAATCTCTCTGTGCTTATTGTCTTAATAAATAATAACATGTACACACGGGGGCATGAGAAGAACATACAAAAGTCCTCACAGACAGTTACCAGAAGCCAAGAATCAAACCCTTGCTGTGAGATAACCACTACTCGATCGATCACCATTTCTAGGTGGGACTGTGTGAGTGAACGGGTGAGTGTGTGATGCCCTGAAATGAACTGTTCAGGGTGCATTCCTGGCCTTCATTGTTTCTGTATAAGCTCTGTACTCACAGTGACCCTGATCAGGATGTACCAGTTAGTAAAGTGATAATACATCACTGTACATCTATAGAATGGCACGTCTGTCTGTTTGTTTTTGCGTGAATGGCTTTGGAATAATTTAGGCGGTAATTGTCAGCCATTGTGGTGCATTTAGCAGTTAATTAGCAGCTTAGCAAAAGCTAACTTGTGATTTAAAACTTGTTTTGCTACCTCTGTAAATGCAATATAACCAACCAAATTCAAGGGATTAAACAAAAACCTACGTGCTCACGAATAAATAACTATTTCTAAACAAAGCGCGGGATAGCCCAGTCGCCTTAGCATGTTAGCATTGTGCTAATATCTAAAGACCACTCCCCTGAAATGTTCTGGTTTTACCGCCTTGAAAAAGCAGTGCTGCATTAAAGTTCTGTGGTCCAACTAAACTCTTTTATTTACGCTTTATAATCTCTGTATGACGTATATAATTATAGTTTCATGATATCTTGAGTGTCTTTGTAAGATTTCTTAGTTTTACCACAGAACTTGGCTGTATTTTCATGTCAGTGACCCAATGGACACGACAACACCTAACTTAGCTGTAATAGCACTAACGCAAACCGAATTCCTTCAACAGGAGTAAAACTAATTAAAAATGAACATGCTTATTATCATAGCAACAACACGTGTGCTAAACACCGTTAGCCAGTTCAAACAGGAAGATTTCTAAAGACCGCTAGCCGGTTCAACAGAAAGATCCGAGAGATCCATCTCGAGGCCAAATGATTTCGAAATGTCAATAAGGTTTTGCAAGCTATCCGCCTTATCTGGCATGTCCAAAACTTTTAAAAAAAAATACAAAAACGAAATAAATACCATGTGAAGTCCGGCAGCTGCAGCTGACATGCTAAACTGCTTCTGTTACTCTTTCTATTCAGCAAACAGGAAGAGCAAATACGTCAACACTGAATACGTAACACTTTTAATGCTGGTTTCTTATGTGTTAGTCATCACTACCATGTAAGAGTAGCAATTAAACTTTTCATTTCTTAAGCAGCTCTTAAATCAGGGTAAGTGTGGCATTGAAAACATCTTATAAGTAAACGTCATTTTTTTCATTTGAATGTTGAGTACAGGCATGTTTATTACATAGCTGCCAGGAGCTAATAATGTCTGAACTAATTCCAACACAGTTTTCACAATATTTGTGGCAATATGTCCATCAAATTTTTATAGAGACGCTTATTTGATTATGATAATTATAGTTTAGTTGTATCAGCCATAACATTAAAACCACCTCCTTGTTTCTACACTCACTGTCCTTTTTATCAGCTCCACTTACCATACAGAAGCACATTGTAGTTCTACAATTACTGACTGTAGTCCATCTGTTTCTCTACATACCTTTTTAGCCTGCTTTCACCCTGTTCTTCAGTGGTCAGGACCCCCACAGGACCACCACAGAGCAGATATTATTTAGGTGGTGGGTCATTCTCAGCACTGCAGTAACACTGACATGGTGGTGGTGTGTTAGTGTGTGTTGTGCTGGTATGAGTGGATCAGACACAGCAGCACTGCTGGAGTTTTTAAATACCGTGTCCACTCACTGTCCACTCTATTAGACACTCCCACCTAGTTGGTTCACCCTGTAGATGTAAAGTCAAAGACGATCGCTCATCTATTGCTGCTGTTTGAGTCGGTCATCTTCTAGACCTTCATCAGTGGTCACAGGACGATGCCCATGGGGCGCTGTTGGCTGGATATTTTTGGTTGGTGGACTATTCTCAGTCCAGCAGTGACAGTGAGGTGTTTAAAAACTCTAGCAGCGCTGCTGTGTCTGATCCGCTCATACCAGCACACACACTAACACACCACCACCATGTCAGTGTCACTGCAGTGCTAAGAATGATCCACCACCTGAATAATACCTGCTCTGTAGTGGTCCTGGGAGAGTCCTGACCATTGAAGAACAGCATGAAACAGCACAGTTTCACAAAGAAGCTTATTTATTAGTACATATGCTATATGGTTAAAACTGTGGGTAAACCTTCTGAAATTTGAATTTAGATTTACAAAGGCATGAGTTGACGAGTTTGCTGTGGAGGAAATCCAGTGGCCTGCCATGACCTCAACTCCAATTAAAAACCTTCAAGGTGACCCGGGATGTTCATTACCATTTGATTGAATGAACAAGAATTTAACAAAGTTGAGAACACATAATTGTTTTGATTTTATACACCTGATAACAAGACGTGTGGCTGAAACACCTAAGCTAATACTCAGAAGGTTTATATAGTAGAAATATCTGGCTTCTGTTCTTGAAGTGAAATGGTTCTACTTATCATTTGTTTGCATGTCTGTGTAACAAAAGAAAAAAAACCATAAGTCACAACCAGAAGCAGAAAGAAGACAGAAAAGATAGTTGTGATGTGATCGCCTATCTTCTGTCCACTTCAGGATGCACCTAATGGTTTGCTATTTTTGTTTTTAGTTATTTTCCTTTAGCCAATTACTTCAGCTTTCATTTTCCTCACTTTCCGTAGCACTTTAGCCACAGTATTGTTCTACTTTAGTGAAGTATCCTGCAGTTGGGATTATCCTGTAGAACTTCACGGGGTGGGGTTTCATCTGTAGGTTTAATTTATTATTAATTGTTATGAACTGTCTGCAGTCTGGTGACCCTCATGAATCATTGCATCAAACAGCCCTGTAGAATTTCACGTCTTTATTAAACTGTTTTATACCATAGAACAACATTAAAAGTAGACTAAAATGACACAATGTAAGTAAAATGCTTAGATTTTAGCTTTAGCTAGGTGATAGAAAATGTAACGGTTTAAAATAAACAGTCGTGTTCCTGGTTAGGCTATAAGGAGACCCTGATCTAAAAATAAAAAAGAGGAATTACTCTGTCTCTTCTTTATTTTACCACAGTATGAGGATCTTGCACGTATGAAGATCTTGGTTACGTAATACATTATACTGTGTGAAAACTAATTTCCACCACTGACAGGAGAAACAGGGCTACATAAAGTATAAACATTTTATAATATACAGTATTTTAAAAAGTTTCATTTTATGTGAAAGATTTAAGCGTATGAAGTAAATAATACGTCTTAATGCCTTAAAATTTGATGTGTATGCTACAAGTTAGACATTTTAAAGAAAAGCTTGACTTTGTACCTTGTCGACCATGATAACTTTGACTTATTACTTACACTGAATGATCATTGACACTAAATAAGTAATCAGACACCTTACCATTAGCAATAATAAGGTGGCACCACAACCCTCTTTCTAAGCCTTTATTTTTTGGAAGGTTTTGCTCGTTTTAAGTGTGTCAAAAGAACATATTATATGGAAACACATTCCCACCACCAAAAGGAGAAAGAGGGCAGCAGAAGTTTCATTTTATTGTAAAGCTTTAAGCATATGAAGTAAATAATATGTCTTTATGTCTTAAAATGTGATTTTTGTATGCTACACATTAGACATTTAAAAGAAAATGTTGACTTTATACCTTGTTAAGCTTTATAACTTTGACTTATTACTTACACTTAATGATGAAAAGTATCCAGACACCTTACAGTGAGCTTGGGGAGTCTATCCAAGCTTTTCAATGGGCACAAGGCACACAGAACACCCTGGACGAAGCGCCAGTCCTACGCAGGGCAGACACACATTCACACACCCATTCACCTATAGAGCAATTTAGTGTCTCCAATTAACCTGACTGCATGTTTTTGGACTGTGGGAAGAAAACCAGAGCTCCCAGAGGAAACCCACGCAGAGAACATGCAAACTCCGCACAAAAAGGACCCGGCCACCCCGCCTGGGGATCAAACCCAGGACCTTCTTGCTGTGAGGTGACAGTGCTACCCACCGAGCCCTAGTGCCGCCCTTCTTTATTATTATTATTTTGAATTATTTTACATTGTTTATCTGGAATTTTTTGTGACTTCCTGGATATCACAGAGATATCAATATGTTGGCACCATCACCCTCTTTTTTCAAGGCAATGTTGCCCTTAATTCCTAATTATTCAGGCATGAAATCCTTTGCAAGATGGTTTGTTTTGTATACACAGAAGCCCTTTAGTGACTCAGCCAAGAGATTTGTCTCCTTTGTTTCCTGGCTCTGCACTAGTTTAAAAACTCTCTCACAATTTTAAGACGACGCACTTTTAAGCAGCTCAGAATAAAATGCTGTTGTTTTAAGACTTTTTGTAATTCTGAATTTGTACATTTGTGTTCAGACATCATTTAAGCTGTTTTCAGGTACCAAGCACGACCACTAGGACCTACAGTGTGTAACACGATCGAGAATGCAATGCAAGAATGCAAATACGGTGTATGTCAAGTATGGTATGTGAATCTCAACATAAAAGCAAATCCAAATCTTGAATATTTAAGGAAGTTTAAAAATAGAGGAGGCTTTCTATGTTTCCCAAGAAAGGAAATGATGTGTGATCACCGTATAATCGCATGTGTCCTTCCGGGATTTCTTAATTTTGCTGGAATTTTACTGTTTACTTGAGTAAGTGACCCTAGACGACACTACCACACCCAACATTAGGCTCGAATTGCACTAATAAACACCAAAATCCTTAGACGGAAGTAAATGCAACTTCGTACTAACACACCACTTAGACTGAAACACGTGCTTGATAAGCACCGTTAGCCTGTTCAGACAGGAAAACTCATCTCAAGGCAAAATCACATATCTGTAAATATCACAAAGCTTTGCAAAGCCTTAAATCTTATCTAAATTATCTTGTTTTGTCTAAAAAAAAAAACCCTAAAAAAATACCATGTGAAGTCCTGCAGCTCAACATTTACAACATGCTTGATTGTTGTTCCATCTCTTTTCGGTCAGCAGACAGGAAGAGCAAATGCGTGATACGTAATACGTAATGCGTAATGCGTAATAACTGTTACGTATTGGATGCATCCCAACACACTTTACTCATCGTTTTTTCCACATCTGCGTTCCATAGAGGATCTGGTTTATAAATGCTTTCTGCTTGTGTAGGAATGTTCACTACTGCCCAGGCTCTCTCAGTCCAAAGATCTTGAGGAAGTGAGGTCTATTTAAGTACTTTAAATTCCTGTTCGTGGTTTTATTTTTAGATATGTCTATATTATTTTGCACATATAGCCTTTAATTCTTTTCTCTCACACCATCTGACCAATATATTTTTAAATATATGTGTGTTAATTTACCTCATTTTAAGGCGGCATGGTGGCGCACTAGGTAGCTCTATCACCTTACAGGGTTTAATTTTCCAGCTGGACAACCAGGGTCCTTTCTGTGTGAGGTCTGCATGTTCTCCCAATGTCTGTGTGGGTTTCCTCCAGGTGCTCCGGTTTCCTCCCACAGTCCAAAGACATGCAGTCAGTCCAATTAGAGCTACAAAAATTGCCCAGGGTGTGAATGTGTGTGTTTGTCTATCCTGTGATGGACTGGCAACCTGTCTTAGGTGTTTCCAGCCTTTTGCCCATTAATAAAGACCCACAGTAACCCTGGCCAGGATTAAGCAGTGGTTTACCAGACATTGAATAAATGTTTTTAAGTAATTTTATAAAAGAATGGATTGGTTTTGATTGATGGTACTTGTCACTACAGGCCAGCTTATTAGCAGTTGTCGATCTCAATCTCAGCAAAGTTGCTTTGGAACACTCACTCACTTTCTTAATCGCTTATCCAATCAGGGTCGCGGGGGTGCTGGAGCCTATCCCAGCTTTTCAATGGGCGCATGGCACACAGTAACACCCTGGATGGGGCGCCAGTCCATCGCAGGGCACACACACAGACACATACACACACCCATTCACCTGTAGGGCAATTCAGTGTCTCCAATTAACCTGACTGCATGTTTCTGGACTGTAGGAGGAAACCAGAGCTCCTGGGCGAAACCAACACAGACACGGGGAGAACATGCAAACTCCACAAAGAAAGAACCCGGACCGCCCCGTTTGGGGATCGAACCCAGGACCTTCTTGCTGTGAGGCGACAGTGCTACCCACTGAGTCACCGTGCCGCCCTTAAAAATACAATTGGAATTTACAGTATTATATTTACAATATTGCATGTCTGTTAAACAAATGTCAGATAATTCTCCCCCTGGTTAGCAGTGCTTTACTCCTTGCCTAGTCTTATTTATTTTGTATGATCATGAACAAGGATCTTAATTTTCTTTATTATTATTATTTAATATTATTATTATTGTTATTATACATTTTACCTGAAATTCTTTCTGACTTCTTGGATATCACAAAGAAAATCCAGTAGACTGCCCACAGGTATCCACAACTAATCTTAGCTTATTGCAAGAGCACAGTCGGTGTAGGATAACTTTTTTTATTTTAATAAATACAATTATGTTTCCAATTTGCAGCAACAGTACAGGGAGGGAGCGTTCTTGTTCCAGCATGACTGTGCCCCTGTTAAGACATATAGGAAAGCTTTGATAGAAGAAACTCCAGTGGCCTGTACAAACCCTGAACAGCTTTGAAATGACCTGGAACATTAATTGAGGTTTTCTTGACCAACATCAGTGCCCAGCCATACAAATGCTCATTCGACTGAATGGGTATAAATTTCGACTGACAGCCTATAAAGTCTTGTGAGAAGCCTTCTTAGATGAGTTTTTAGATTGTTATTATTAACTTTAAATTGAGTGCTACGGTAATCATTACAATAATATAACAGTTAAACTCTTAGGTTTAGTTGGGTGGCACAGTGTCTCCTCACAGCAAAAAGATACTGGTTTCGATTCCCAGGTGGGACGGTCCGGGTCCTTTCTGTGTAAACTTTGCATGTTCTCCCCGTGTCTATGTGAGTTTTCTCTGGGAGCTCAGGTTTCCTCCCACAGTCCAAAGACATGCAAGTGAAGTGAATTGAAGATACAAAATTTACCATGACTGTGTTTAATATTAGAAAACCTAAACTGATTAATCTTGAGTAACAAATAACTACATGTACTGCAATGAATGTAACCAAAGTGTGTCAAACATGACATTAAAATCATAATAAATAAACAAATATTGTAAGTTTAGTTAACTGATGGTAACCATTTATCTGGATAAACCGTCGACAAAGCTTTATCCTGTAGTTCCACCATTAAAGATGAGGATCTTGCACTGAAAGCTCTATTGTCCGGCTTTTTAAACACAGACCCTGAAACAAAACTAGCGCTGATATCAAAATGTAATAATATAAATATAATAATATAAATATAATAACTATTTTATCCGAAAACAAAAGTGTTCAAAAAGTTACTATGTCGTACTGTTTGCTACAAGGTCTGAGCTAGTGGTGGGCGGATCGATCCAAATACCGATATTATCGATATCAACGTTGGTATTGGAATCGGATCGATACTAGCATGATGGGATCGATACTTTAGTTTTACTTTTTCTCCGCTACATTCAGCACGTTTCTCCAGTTTCATTAAAAACTAAAAACCATGTGTGTACAGAATCGCTCTTCTCACATCCTACATGCTCACCTCACTCCTGCTCTGCTGTGTTTTGATGTGGTACCGTCACGTTATGTTGTTATAATCCTAACATACATCATTAGTAGGCATTTGAAAAATGTAATTTTTGAATACTTTGCTTTGCACATACAGAAATTGGGGCAATTTTATGGAAATAATAGTGTAAATATACGTACGTAAAGTACGGACGCTCCTTTACGCAGAATACGCACTCTGCGCATACTACGTAAATGATTCTTGCGCATGCGTAGTGAGGCTCTTATTCCGTGCGTTTGTGTTTTGGTTAATAAGTGCTCATAAATGCAAATATTTTATTTTCAATGAACAAGGACGCATGTATTCGGTAACTATTAACAATTAACAAGTTGATTCACCCAGCAAACACAACTATGTGGTATGAGCCGCTTGGTGGTGATATATCATTATGGTAACTATGAGACAGTAAAGCACCAGAAACAAGAAAGCTGACCACTTTAAACATCTGAATTTATCTACAACCCCACTGAGAGCAGCTACTTACAAAATGTATGTATTACAACATTAATATAATGAAGGGTTATAAATACAGAGCGCTTATAGAGACAGAAATCACTGCAATTAGCTTAGCAGCTAACAAGTGCCGGTGTTGTTGAGCTTGGATATTAACTCACAGCTGTAATGCATTTCGTATAGTTAATGTACTGCACACAGTGCACAAGTCTTTATTGTATATATTTAATAATAATAACAGTTATGGTTTTTGAGTTATTTGGGTTTTAATAACCCAGTATCTCAGATGTGAACTAGGTGGCTAGGCTACGTCACATTCACTCGGCTGTTCTAACCTTGTTACTAGGGGTGGGCGGATCGATCCAAATATCGATAGTATCAATACTTAAGTTTTACTTTTTCTTTACTACATTCAGCTCGTTTCTCCTGTTTAATAAGAAAGTTGAAAGCGTGTTTGTACAGACAGTAGCCTCTCCTCCCACATCTTACATGCTCACATTACTGCTCTGCTGTGTTTTGGTGTGGTCACGTGACTTAGGGCACTGAGAGACCCAACACGTGTAGCAGAGAGAGACAGAGATGCACTTCCTTCTTCACTGCCAAAAATTCAAAACAACACGAGAAAATTTTACTGACAGATTGAAACTACAAATCCCAATTTACCAAACACTCACAGAATTGGAAAAATTACAAAAAAAAATCTGGGGGAAGGGCACACTGCCCCCCTCGCCGCACAGTATGTATCAGTGCTACACCGCCTGAGAGAGAGTGGGTAACAGTTCTGTGTATATTTACATATGTATATAAAATACAGTTATATATCATCTGTATATCTGCCTGTACATTTACCAAAGTATCTTTTTTTTAATCTCTATTCACTTTTATTGTTTATTGTTTTATTGTCATCTTTTGCTTCTTTTGTAATTTTATTATTGTTGTAATAATGCTTTGGCAACATTGTTTCCTACAGTCATGCCAATAAAGCTACTTTGAATCTTGAGAGAGAAAGAATGGGGCTGAGAGAGAGAGAGAGAGAGAGAGAGAGAGAGAGAGAGAGTTCTAAACAACAGCAAGAAATATGAGCTCCTGAAATTTTAAGCTTTTTTGTTGATTTTTTGGACATATACGACGGTTAGCAGTAATCTAAACTCTAGCTGAATATATCAGGCACATTTAGAGCAATTTTTGGATCCATCAACTAAAAAGAAAAAGAAGAAATACAACTAACAAGTTTTACCTATCAACTCAGGCCCACTCAGTCAAATCAAAACAACAGAGACTGACTAACAGACAGAGGAAAAAAGTGGAGAAATCTGGAAAAAAACAAGAAAATCACAGGAAAACAACAACCAATCAACAAACCAGGCTGAGTTGGCTAATAAGAAAGGGGGTAAGCTTATTTTTGTGTATATTTTTGTGTATTTTAAACATTTATAAGGACTGTTAGCTGTAACTCAGTTAGACAGAATCTTCAACTGCCACCAACTGTTATTAGAATCTGTGTCAGTTTGAAAATGAACACAATACTGAGCCAGCAAACTGAGCACAGTTTCAGCTCTCTAACTATCAGCTACCCTGAAGAGGCCAACAGTGAGAGTAAAAAGAAAAAATACAAGGCAGAAATACTGAGAGAACACCCTGAGACACTCCGAGCTGATTTCACTCTGGTCAATGGAAGAGAAGTTAAATCTGACCTGGTGTTCTACACTGATCACCCAGATATCTGGCACACTACTCTTCTAGCTGACCAGAGGAACTATAAAATGTGTGGAAACAAAACAATTAGACAGCTGTATCTTGACACCACACCTAAATTTAACGTAAATTTTTATAAAACTGGAACCATTATGATCCAGGGACCTGAATTACAACTTAAGAACTTTGAAAAGGACTTTCAAAGACTGAAGTCACTTGTTGAAAGAAACAAACCCATTCAGGCCCCTACATCCAGTGCTGTGCTGTCTACCTCACCCCCACACTCAGCTTCCAGCCCTCTTCTAGCAGCCTGTTCCAACACAGCCTCAACTACCACCAGCCCTGCAGCTCCCAGATCACCCGCTACAGTCAAGCGCATTCAAGGTTATAATATGGTATAAGGACAATTTATCACCATATTTGTCAGAAACCAAAAGACATTCAACACATATTTGGCTAAAATTAAATAAAAACATAACTGAATGTGAAAATGACTTGTACATATGTGCAGCTTATACCCCCCCCTCTAGAGTCTCCGTACTATCAGGATTGTTTCTTTGAGAATCTTCAGCAGGAAATCAGACATTTTCAGGCCCAGGGGAATGTCATGCTTGTTGGAGATTTAAATGCCAGAACAGGCAACGAGAACGATATCATCGATTCTACTGGTAACAAATATATATTTAAACAAACCTCCATCAACTTCAGCACTATCTGCTCTCAAAGAAACAGTCCTGACCACATCCTGAACAGGAATGGTAAAGAACTAGTGCACCTCTGTCGATCCTCAGGTCTGTATATTCTTAACGGTAGGATCCGAGGGGACTCTTTAGGGAGGTTTACATACTGTTCAGCTCTTGGAGCTAGTGTAGTCGACTATGCGATCACTGACATGGACCCCTCCACTATTAGTGCGTTCACTGTCAGACCACAACTCCCACTTTCTGATCACTGTCAAATCAATGTTAATCTTAACCGACTCAGTCAGCATCAAACCATGAAATATGAGCCCTGCAAAACATCCCAGTTAAACCGAACATTCAGATGGAATCATGACAGCGAAGCTAAATTTAAATCTGCTGTTGGTTCCTCAAAAATCATTAATCATATTAACAATTTTTTATCAGAATCATTTGAATTAAACCAATCAGGTGTTGATACAGCTGTTTTACAAATTAATGGAATATATTATAAATCCGCTAAAATTGCAGGTCTCAATTTTATAAACACCAAACCAAACCAAAAAGCACAAAAGGAAGAATGGTTTGATGAAGACTGTAAAATAATCAGGAAGAAATTAAGACATCTATCCAACCAAAAACACAGAGAACCAAACAATAATCAAATTCGATCAAATTATGCTACAACTCTAAGAGAATATAAAAAGATTTTACGACATAAAAAACACATCTATTATACTCAGTATTTACAAAAAAATTGAAAACTCTATTGACCAAAATCAATTCTGGGAACTGTGGAACAACCTGAGCAACAAAAACCCACATAATCTGGCCATAGAAAATCCAAATACCTGGAAAAATCACTTTGAACAATTATATGAGCAATTACCACCAGATGATCTCAATTCAGAACAGCAAAAAATAATAGAAAATCTAAATATATTAGAATCTACCATAAAAAACTATCAGAACCCAATTGATTACCAAATTTCACAGGAAGAATTAAATACCCAAATTAAAAAACTCAAATCCAGAAAAGCCTGCGGACCTGACAGCATCAGGACCGAGATGCTGAAGTGCAGCAGTCCTCAGCTGCAGCAGGCTCTGCTCAGGTTGTTCAATATCTCCAATCCGGCTGCTTTCCTGAGATCTGGAACAGGGGGCTTATTTCCCCAATCTACAAGAGTGCAGACAAATTCGACCCCAACAACTACCGAGGCATCTGTGTGAGCAGTAACCTGGGGAAGGTGTTCTGCTGTATCATTAACGCCCGGATACAGGCCTTCCTTACCGAGCACAGTGTCCTGAGTAATGGACAGATCGGCTTTTTAGCAAATCATCGCACTACTGACCATATTTACACCCTACACACCCTAATCCACCAACAACTACACAAACAAAATCATGCTAAAGTTTTTGCATGTTTTATAGATTTTAGAAAAGCATTTGATTCAATCTGGCAAGAAGGATTATATTATAAAATTATCCAAAATGGTGTAGGGGGTAAAGTCTATGACATCATTAAATCAATGTATGTCAATAATAAATGTGGAGTAAAAATTGGCAACAAAATGACTGAGGTCTTCACTCAGGGGCGTGGTGTCAGGCAGGGTTGCAGCTTGTCTCCTACTCTATTTAATATCTATATCAATGATTTAGCGGTGTTATTGGAGCAATCTGCAAATCCCGGCCTGACACTAAATAAAACGGAAGTTAAATTTCTCCTCTATGCGGATGACCTGGTGCTGCTGTCGCCCACAGAAAAGGGGCTTCAGCAGCATCTGGATCTGCTGGAGAAGTACTGTCAGACCTGGGCCCTGACTGTAAATCCTGATAAATCTAAAATCATGATCTTCCAAAAGAAAGCCAGATCTCAGGAGAGCAGATACACTTTCAATCTAGGAGACACCGCCCTAGACCACACCCTTTCTTATGATTACCTGGGGCTCAAAATCAGCGCCTCAGGAGGCTTCGGTCTGGCAGTGGATGCACTGAAAGAGAAGGCCTGCAGAGCCCTCTATTCAATTAAAAACAAATTCATTAAGATTGACATCCCAATTGGAATCTGGTTAAAGATCTTTGATAGTATAATCCTGCCCATTGCGCTATACGGTAGTGAAGTATGGGGTCCACTCAGTCATCATGACTACACTAGATGGGACAAGCATCCCACTGAAGTCCTGCATGCAGAATTCTGCAGAATGATTTTACATGTACAGAGAAAAACCCCAACCAACGCATGCAGGGCTGAATTAGGCCGATACCCATTAATCATTAATATTAAAAAAAGAGCCCTTAAATTCTGGATGCACCTAAAATCCAGTCCCACAACAAGCCTGCAGTTTCAGGCACTCCAATCCCAAGAGCTCTACCCTGAAAAGAGTCCCCTGTGTCAGCTGGTCCAGAGACTGACCAACACACTGACCCCTAACAACCCTAACTCTCTGACCAGCACTGCTTCCCAAACACCAATCAGAATCACCCAAATTATCAAACACCTCAAAAACACTTATCTGGAACATTGGACAACCCAAACTCAATCCCAAAACAGACTGAACTGCTATCTGACCCTAAAACATGAATACAACCTGGCCACGTATCTCCTCACTGTCCGAGATACGAAGCAGAGACAGATCCTCACCAAATACAGACTGAGTGACCACAGCCTGGCCATCGAGAGAGGCAGGTTTAAAAAGTCCTGGATCCCCAGAGAGGAGAGACTGTGTGGTCACTGCAGGACAGGTGAGGTTGAGACAGAGGTGCACTTCCTTCTAAACTGCCCAAAATACACAACAATTAGACACAAGTATTTTGATCAGTTTGGAAGAGAAGTGAGCGGCTTCAGAACACTGACAGACAGCGAGAAACTGGCCGTTATATTAGGAGAGGGACCATCAGCCTCCACTGCAGCCAGATATGTACACGAGTGTCACACACTCCGGGACAGTGAGTGAAACACCAAATAAATGGTTGTGATTACTAGTCCAGTACCTTAATCACTGGGCTACAGTTTGCCCATAGAAATTAGAGGTAAAAACACGTTCAGCTGGTATAAAACCACCCGGTTTCTTGTGCTCACCTTGACTGTTTAGTGTGAATCACTCGTTATGCCTCAGTGCTCAAAACACAACATGGAAACGTGTTGAATGTGATTTTCTTTAGTATTTAAGTTCCTGTACAGACGCTGTTGCGGTGCAGCCACATTGTTGAATGTTTATTTACTCTTCTTTATATCTGCAATTTCCCTCTGGGATCAATAAAGTATTCTGATTCTGATGTAGTAAATCTCCGACCAGCAGCTGGACAAGTTACCTCAGCAAAGATCCACATGATGGCGCAGAAGCACCACAAAACAATGAAAAAACGCTTCATTTGGTCAAATTTCCGTTTATTATCAAAACTGTAATAAGTAACGAGTACAAATTATTATTCTCATATATGGAATTGCAATAAATTTTTACTTAAATATAAATAAGCAATATTATAATACACATTAAAATGAATGTGTCGGTTTAGTGATTCAGTGGTTTATTATGAGTTGCTCATTGGTCTGTCAGTCACGTGTGTTTAGCGGGTGACGTCACCGACACGTCACTAGTGTATTGTTTTTGTCCGTGATGCCGTGAAAGTAGCAGCAGAGATTCCTGCATTACTTTTTTATTCTTTCATAGCAGTGAAAGCTGGAGAAGCAGAAGCGAGATGAGAGGAAACCAAACCGAGACAAACTCAGCAAGGACGTCAGGGATCGTTGTTTGGATAAATAACAGCATTGATAAGCTAAGTTGTTTGCTAGCGGGTGGAACAGCGACCACGTTGCTTATTTTGCACAGAGAGTGTTTAGTCTGAGTCTATTTACAAGTACAAATAAAGTACATATGATGAAATTTGACACAACTGTACTTGATTACTGTCCTGCTTTGCACACACTCTTAAAAACAATGGTTCTTTAGACGAGATGATGGTTCATTCGTGTACTTAAAGGCTTTTGAGCATTATGAAATACCTAAATATCATCAGAAAAACAAATAATAAAAACCACATTTAATGTTAGTCCACGATTTTGTTTTGTGTCCTTAATGCCACTTTTAAAGCTAGCAGAAGCATATATTAATCTCCCTGCTTTCTCTTTGATCTAATTCATATTTATTTCATTTTTCTTTCATTTCTAACAGAAGATTGTAAGTCTTTAAATATTTTTCTTTGCACATACAGAAATAGGGGCAATTTTATGGAAAATATAGTGTAAATTATACATCAATAAAGTACAAACGCACTTTACGCAAATTCACGAAACTCCCCTAGTACGTAGGTCAGGTTCGTGAATCGGAGCATGCGTAGTGAGGGTCTCGTTCCGTCTGCGCATGCGTAGTGAGGCTCTCATTCCGTGTTTGTTTTGAATATAAGTGGTCATTTTTTTTTACTTTGTGCTTATAAATGTAAACAGAATATCGTCTATTTTTATTTTAAATTAACAAGGACACGTATTCGGTTACTATTAAAAATGTACACATTTATTTACCCAGCAAACACAACTACTTTACTGATCCCGAAGGAAATTACGCCATAAAAGTAACGTTGTGAGAAAGCAAAGCACCCAGAAACAAGACATCTGACAGAAATGTATGTATTACATTAATAATATGAATAAAAGTTATAAATACAGAGTGCTTACAGAAACAGAAATCACTGCAATTAGCTTAGCAGCTAACACTAGCAACTAAGCTAACAAGTACCCGTGTTGTTTACTTTCGATATTAACTCACAGCTGTAATGTATTTCATATAGTTAGAATGCTACACATGGTGCACAAGTCTGTTGTATCTGCTTGTCTACAAATACTCTCATTCATTCATGCTAAGCTAACTAGTAGTAAACCACCCTTACTGTTTCTTTTGCCGGGTGTATCAAAATAAGAGTCTCATTCAACGTATGTAACCAAACATTACAAAGTCTTTATTGTATATCTTTCATAATAATAGTTATGGTGTATGAGTTATTTGAGGTTTAATCAGTATCTCAACTGCACTAGGTGGCTACGCTAGGTATTGACACATTCACACGGCTGTTCTAACCTTATTAATAGGGGTGGGCGGATCGATCCAAATATCGATTGTATCGATACTTGTTTTACTTTTTCTCGGCTACATTCGGTACGTTTCTCCCGTTTCATAAGAAAGTAGAAACCATGTGTGTACAGTCTCCGCTCCTCTCACATCTTACATGCACACCTCACTCACAAGGACGGATTAAGGATAGTTGCCCAGGACCCCAACGCTTCTTTCAAGTTTCTTTCTACTTTTCTTCATTGCAAAGTCATCCACTAATTCATCAAAATTAAGCTGTCTGACCAAATCTGATTCAATGGCCAGAAGTGACAGTGAGTTCAGGCGGTTTTGGCGCATCCTAATCCTGAATGAAATATGAAATATGGTAGCTTGCCTGGCAATTTGTAGGTCCCTAGAAAGTCAAGGAGCCATGGTTAATGACTTCTATGGAAGTCAAGGGCCCCATAGCAGGGGCCCTCGTGATCAAGGGCCCTCTAATGGTATGCCCTGCTCCTCTCTAGGGCCCCCTGGTAGGGGCTCTCATAACCAGGGCCCTATAAAAATATGCCCCCCTCTTTCCTAGGACCCCTAATAGCCAGAAGTCGAAGTCAGAGCAGTGCCACCACGCCTCATCCATTTTCATAAGGGGCCCAAAAGCATGGCTAGGGCCCCCAAGAGGCCCTGGGGTCAAAGTCCCTAATAGTCAGAGGATCCTTAAAATGGAGGGCCCTCGGAAATAAAAATATATTGTATCATAAATGTTGATAGGCATCACAAAATGTTTTGGGCCAGGGCCCCCCCCCGGGGCCCCCTGACCTCAAGGGCCCCTGGGCGCTGGCCCCACTGGCCCGGTCAGTAATCCAGCCATGCTCACTCATCCTGCTGTGTTTTGTTGTGGTACCGTCACATGACTAAGCGGCACTGAGAGACCGAACACAAGTAGCAGTGAGAGAGAGAGAGAGAGAGAGAGAGAATAGGGGCTGAGAGAGGCAGAGAGAGGAGCTGTGTGGGGATATTTGCAGAAAAATTATGTTTTGTTATTATATAATTGGTCCTAAACAAAACCTCAGACTTAGTTCATTATAGTAATAAATGCCCTACATAAAAGTAAACAAAGTGCTTTTATAAGTAAAAAGTATCGGTATTGGCAATACTGGCCCTATATTTACTTGATATCGCACCTTCACCAAATTTTTCAGTATCACACACATCTCTTAGTCTGAGATAATTTGCTGACTGGGCACAACTGAGAAAGGGGGGGGGGGGGGGGGGGGGTAACTAAATTGACTTGGCATTTTATACACTAATGTTTATAACCAGTATAATAAGCAACAATCAGGCCAGTTCACTAACTGCCAAAAAGCTACTTTGCAAGTTCCAAGAGACTTTATTTATAATCCTTTAAGAATTTGTAATGAGATGAAAGTTGCAGATCAGTTCCCCAGTTGAGAAGACAAAGGTTTGCTCAAACTAAGGTTTGCCAGGGTCTGACAGCAACATGTAGCTAATTGACGTTTCCCAAGTCCATCTGTGCTGCACAGAAGTGTTTAAGGAGAGATTTAATCACGGCTTTACCAGATGTCACAAAGAATTATCTCAGGGCTTCTGTATTGATCCTAATAAGGCCCAGACTTCCAACAGATTGACGAATAGCCCTTGTTTAAGTGGCAACGTATACAAGGAGCCAATGAATAAATAAAGGAAGATTAAGACACTTAAAGGTGGTCCTTAAAAGAAACCCTATCCAACCTTCTATAACAATATCCAACTGTGTCTGTTAGGCGGTTGGCAAGGCCAGTAAAACCGCTGAGATTTAGACTCGAGAGCTTAAACTGTGGTGGTGGGCTAGAAAATTAGACTGCTGTCCCACCCTATTGCCCCCATTATTATTATAATTTATTTTATTAGGTTTTTTTTAAGTTTAGCTGTCTTTGCCACTATAGGGATAGGTTTCTTTCTACAAAAGCTAACCAAACACTCATGCACTAATACAGTGTAATGTAATAAAATTATATTTATTTTAAGAGCATATAAATATAAAAGTAAGCAGGTTTTGGCTGTGTTTTATTCCATCTGACACTTCTTTGCATAAGTGTGCCACATTATTCACAGGATCATCTGCCACACTTCACTGAATTATATGATTTCCAGGGATGTTTGAAATCTGCATATCAAAAGAAAACCGCAAGCGTCAGTGCAAAACCGCCCACAGAGGTACACGCTTGAGCCCAAACGGTCAGGCTGGCTTTCGTGCTCGCCACCTTGTAAAGCCCTCTGTGTGCTGACCCTGGGGAGGCTCTGAAAGACACAGCGAACCCCCTCGGGCCTTTTCGGAGGATCAAAAGCTGAAAAGGTCCACAGGCTGTGTAATGCAGAAAGTGTGCCACATTATGCATGAGCCACACAATTACCTCATTACACATTTTCAGCACCCCCAACCTCTTTCTTATAGCAGGAGTTCCCCAACTCAGCATTCCCCATCTGCTGGGACCTGAATATGGGTGTTGTGGATGAATAGAGAGCATCTGGTCGATGCCTCTGTGGGTGCTTTTAAGGACACATTTTGAAAAATTGCATGTTCACATGGGTCAGCAAAATTTGAAGTGCTGTCCATCATCTGTATTTTAATATGTAGAATGTCTAATGTGTAGAATTTACTTTAAAAATCTTTGGCAATGATTTGCACTGATTTTTTTTTTTTGTTTAAATTTAGCTTCCCATAAATTACAAATCCAATTCCAAAAATGTTTAGATAGTTTAGATAGAAATGCTAACAAAAAAGAAATCAGTGATTTGTAAAGTGCAAAACAGCTCTAAGAAGAGATATTTAATGTTTTACCTCATAAATCTTATTGGTTTTTTAAATAAAGTCAGATTCCAAGAATCCTAAAACGCTTGGCTCAAACTGACATGCTTCTGTGAAACATATTAACTCTTTGGATTGGCAATACTACAGAAAACCCTCTCAGTAAGAACAGTTGTACTTACTAATCCTAATACTGTCTTACTACTAATAAAAAAAAACCTTGTTTAAGTCTTACGTCAAACATCTAGAACTGTAGCCAACATCTCAGTGCTCAAGCTTACTTAAAATGTGTGTAACATTTTTCCAGGACTCCCCTCTACCCTTGCCACAGTACCATGTGTATTTTGTTTTCATGTCTGTAACCCTCCCATTGTCAGTTTTTGGTTACCTGATTATTGTGTGCACCTCTTCCCAGTCACCTCCTTTGTTTCCTTATTGTTTATTACAAAATAGTGTAGCATCTTAACCCAGATTACCAAACATTATCTTGAGTTTAGTCCAGTTCCTTGTTCTGTGTTTCCTGTTACGTCTTCCTGTGGCCTGGCCCTCAGATTACCTTATCTGCATGTGAACCTACCTTTCTTATGGACTATGATCATGATTTCTGGATAAGCGCCTATATAAGGATTGCTGATAATACCTAAACGCATTGTACCACTTCCTTCTTCCATGGGATACAATGTAGTGTCGTTCTCTGACAAATCAACCATTTAAATTGTTAAATATAATGCTCAGCGTGTTCTCCAGGCCAAAGTGGGATGGAAGATGACCATCCAGATTGTAAGCAAAGCAAAATTCATAAGCCTGTGCATGTTATGGTATGGGGTGTGTTAGTGGCAGTAGTATGAGTAACATATTGGAGCAACATATGCTTTAATCTCAGCAGATTCTGTTTCCCCTTTTTCGCATTAAAAATGCAGTGCATTGGAAAACATTTAACCTTCTACAACTACTGCCACACTTGTCGTTGTTTTCTCATACAAATTGTAATTGTTGTTGAAAGTAGAGGTCATTTTCACAGTGGTAAACACGACTCTCTCCCAACTTTTCGGACTGTGTTGAAGCCATTGAATTCTAGGAGAAAAATAATACAGCTTACTAGCTTACTATTTTTGTACGTTTGCTTTCATGAACTTTGTCAACTCCTACAGTCAAAATTATTGGCGACCTTGGAAAATAGATTAAATGGTTTAAAAGTTCCTGAACACTGAGGTGAATTTAAAAAGTAACATCTAATTCACAAGCAGTTTACTCTGATTAAAACTGACATAAAAGTGACTTAGTAAGGAAGGTAAGGAACAAATACCACTCACGAATTAACACCACACCACAATCACTCAGTGTCTAAAAATCCGGGCAAATTTTAGGTGTTGATTAGTTAGATTATTTCTGAAATAACGGCAGTAGAAAAAAAATAAAGCCACCAAGATGTGGTGATGCAAGCCCTGTTTCACACCAGCGGAGAAAGCTGCATTGTTCGACCATCTGCTCATATTAAATCAGCCATATTTATTAATGCAGTGTTAAAGTGTGGCTGAATGACTAAGCAAAACGTCCGAGAGACCGTGTCAACGGTGCTTTTATACAAAGAAGATCGCTTAACTGTTCTCCACGCTCAGTTACAGCTTGTAAAATATTATATACTTACAGTATGACATGGGCACACGTTCCCACAGACAAACTGCAAAATCTTGTAAAAAAAAAAAATCTTGTTTCTACACTCACTGTCCATTTTATCAGCTCCACTTACCATATAGAAGCACTTTGTAGTTCTACAATTACTGACTGTAATTACTTACTGACTGTCCATCTGTTTCCCTGCATGCTTTGTTAGCCCCCTTTCACCCTATTCTTCAATGGTCAGGACCCCCACAGGACCACTACAGAGCAGGTATTATTTGGGTGGTGGATCATTCTCAGCACTGCAGTGACACTGTCATGGTGGTGGTGTGTTAGTGTGTGTTGTGCTGGTATGAGTAGATCAGACACAGCAGTGCTGCTGGAGTTTTAAAACACCTCACTGTCACTGCTGGACTGAAAATAGTCCACCAACCAAAAAAATATCCAGCCAACAGCGCCCTGTGGGCAGCGTCCTGTGACCACTGATGAAGGTCTAGAAGATGACCGACTCAAACAGCGGCAATAGATGAGCGATCGTCTCCGACTTTACATCTACAAGGTGGACCGACTAGGTAGGAGAGTCTAATAGAGTGGACAGTGAGTGGACACTGTATTTAAAAACTCCAGCAGCACTGCTGTGTCTGATCCACTCATACCAGCACAACACACACTAACACACCACCACCAGTGTCACTGCAGTGCTGAGAATGATCCACCACCTAAATAATACCTGCTCTGTGGTGGTCCTGTGGGGGTCCTGACCATTGAGGAACAGGGTGAAAGCAGGCTAAAAAAAGTATGTAGAGAAATAGATGGACTACAGTCAGTAATTGTAGAACTACAAAGTGCTTCTATATGGTAAGTGGAGCTGATAAAATGGACAGTGAGTGGAAACAAGGAGGTGGTTTTAATGTTATGGCTGATCAGTGTATGAAATAAATAAAAAGACAGTTCTAATCTAAAGAAATTGAGAGGGACGGGACCAAAGACGAGACCCTTAGGTTGGTCATGAGCCAAAAAAATAGGTCGCAGAGAAAAATAATAATTAAATAAACTTGTATGCGAATGCCCCCCTTGTGGAGGCTTTATGTTACATCTTGGAAACCACAGTCGGACCAGATTGTAGAGAGCAAAACTGAGGGAGTAAGATGCATTGTTTGTGATGCATGGGTCACATAAAAAATCATGGACATAATGTGGGTCGCTTTAAATTAAAGTGTAAAAACTAATCACAGCATGTCTAACCATGTCTTTAGGGAAATGGACCTTCCTCAAACTGTTGCTAAAATGGTAAGCATATAAATTGTTTTATCATGTGTAATTGTGTGTATGTATCCAGGTTTGTCCGGAGACAGGGGTTAAGAAATCTGCAGGCGAAGTTGTACCCACCAGTAGTAATCGATGCAAACGTTTACATCTTCAGAGTGCTGTCCTCTCGTAACCTCCTGGAACGCCTACAGGATTCACAAGCATCATGAGCCTGTGCTGTCAACATGTGCCAGAACATTTGCCGGGCTCTCAGATTTATTCAGGAGGTCTGTACTCGCTGCGTTGGAGGATCTAGCATGTGTGTTTTTGACCTCCTCTTCCTCCAGCCAAACGCAGTCGAGAAGCATCAGCCTGCACGCTAAGCTAAGAGGGCTCGACAACAGGCTGTGGAACGTATACATTTGCCATAACACACTGAGCACCGTCTTGGGCAGCATGGGAAAACATATGTCACGGCTTGGCAGGCAAAAATAGTGTATCAAGAGGTTGCTGCCGAGTACCTGATCATGCAGCGGAAAGTCCACCGACGCCCCTACAGGAATGAGAAAAACAGATCAGGCTTTGAATCAGACTCGTTTCAGGCCTTGAGAGAATATCCAGGAAGTGCCATTCTTTTGCTCTGGCAGACTGAAGACCCAGAGAGGTACAAAGAGTTTGACCGTGTTATCTTATGGCCGAACGGCCCTGCCACAACACTGTCAAAGTCTATTAGTGGCATAAAGCTACGCGCTCGCTCACATGCACACACATATAAAGGCAATGAATACGCTGAACAGCCGACAGACTAGCTTGTTGCTTTAACTCAGCCCAGGGTGGCATGGTCGAATTTAAGCACGAGTCTTTGAGCAACGTGGGAGACATTAAAAAAGGTTGACCGGGTACCAGATACCACATGACTTAGCGGGTCAGAGCTGTCTTGACATGATGAGGGTGTTTAGAATATTTTGGGGGCTCCAAAAAAAAAAAGGGCTCAGCATTACCTTCAGGGAGTCACAAAAGATCCAATAAAACCTTTTAAAAACTGCATACGTACAATATCTACAGTTAGGGTCAGTGTCCATGACTGCAAGGTACAAAAGAAATTAAGCTAAATTAGGGTGACCATACGTCATCTTTTTCCTGGACATGTCCTTTTGTTTTGGACCTAAAAAATGCGTCCGGAAGCAGAATGGATGACCTGCAAAGTGTCCAATAAAGGTACCAGTTCAGCAAAACACAAATCTGCAGCTAAAAGAGAGAGAGTTCTTCAGGTAAATGAACTATTTTGTGAGATCGGGTAACACAGCAGATGTTGTTACTGCTGCAGAGGGAGTTTTTGCATTTCAGCACACCACAAAGCATTACAAAAGCTAAAGTCTTTCCCTGATTCTAAAACAGTGTAAACATTTCCAAATGCGTGTACTAAGATAGAGGTTATTGTCAATGCCGTGATAGCGCCACAATCTGGTGAAATAGCTCTACTGATAAAGTATTTAATTTGTTGCTTTTATTGTTTAGTGCCCAACGCTGAATGGAAGGGAATAAGATTATCTTGTCTTGTTAAAGAGTAGCTACAACACCACCACACCCACCCCTGTTTGCCCTACCAAAATATGGTAACCCTAGCTTAATGTTATTAATGGAACAGAACCAAAAAGAAAACCACTGCCGACCAAGAAAAACATCAATGCAAAATTGGAACAGTTTGAAGAACAAGGGTGTCATTATGCACCTTATTGCCGAAAACTAATGCATGTAGACACCCCGTCTAATTACTAGTTTCAGATGTTTCAGCCACACCCAGTACTATCTGATTACTGATTGCTATCGGGCATATAAAGTCAATTCTATAAACTAAATTATATGCTCCCAGCATTGTGTTCCTGTCCCAACATGACTGCCAGTCTGCATAAAGCAAAGCAAGGTCCATAAAGTCATGGGTTAGTGTGACCTGTTGAACATTTTAGGGTGTTATAGATTGCTTTCTTTTCAAAGTCACAGCCCGAACTGAGTGTCTCCAATTAACTTGATGGCATGTCTTTGGACTGTGGGAGGAAACCGGAGTGCCCGGAGGAAACCCACACAGACACAGGGAGAACTTGCAAACTCCACACAGAAAGGACCCGGACCGCCCCACCTGGGAATCAAACCAAGGACCTTCTTACTGTGAGGTGACGGTGCTGCCCACCAAGCCACTGTGCCACCCACTTCATCCTGTGGTTGAAATCCAGACTTTTTCAATGCCAAGACATATAGACAAAAACAAAGAGTATTTTGGGATGGCACCTGCTCAACAAAAATGGACTTGCGGGAGAGAAAGAGAAAGGAACAGAGATATGAAACCTGCTGAGGGTCAAGAATGGAATGTAAGCACGTAGCCTCCCTGTCACCTCCCCTAGAGACACTATTCTCAACCGCCACCAACTGCAGAGCACACCTCATTACTCATTCCAGTTCTCCCAGCACTATCACATGAGGCCCTGACCCCCTCACTTTCTTCCACAGCAGCAGGGAAAGACCTAGCATTTTTGAGGCAGGGTCCATAATGAGCCCTAATGAAGACAAAGGCTATCTTAGTGGAGACAGAGGAGATGGATGAGACAGGTTACTTATGGAGACTGTTCTGGACTGATAAGAGTAGAAGACTGCAGTGATAGTAGCACTGGTGTTTTGTTGACCACTGTTTTTAAAGACTGTTTTGCTGCACAATTTCTTCAGTTGCTCTAGATTTGATATACATGATCAGCTTCAGAAACCTTAACACCCTTGGTAGAAATGGGTCAAAACATGTTTTTTGTGATCACATGTAAACTCATGACCTAAAAAGGTGTGAAACATATAAGAAGTGTCAAAGTCCATGTAAAAAACAACATAAAATGACAAAATCCACAAAATCCGGGGCCCGGAGCCTAGGTGGCACAGCGGGATATTCCACTAGCACACCAGCGCTGGGATTCTGGACTGTCCGAGTTTGAATCTCAGCTCTGCTACCGGTCGGCTGGACGCCCCCTAGCAAGCATAATAATCTGCTGGGTGGAAAAAGACCGAACTAAAGAAGGACTGGGGTCTTCGACGCTGTGTGAAGACCTTGGTTAGTAGCCTGAGGAGCCTGTTCAGAAGTGTGTGACTCTCTGTGCACAAGACTGGCCTTAATCCAGTAAAGTATGGGCAAATACTTGGAGCGTGTGTCAGGCAAATAAACCCTCCTCAGACTCCCCAGATACTTGGTTAGGGTTGAACAATAGTGTGGCAACAAAACCATTTAACAAAAGGAGAGTAAGGAAAAATAAATGAACAAAAACAGAGTAATAAATGAATAACATGGAACATTTGCAGCCTGCAATGGAGAATGTGGATAGAACAGGAATAGTGAAAAACTGAGAACTGGTTGTCGCAATAAGACAGGGAGAGTTGTAGCCTAGCGGTTAAGGTACTGGACTAGTAATTAAAAGGTCAGTGGTTCAAGACCCATCACTGTCAGGTTGCCAATGTTGGGCCCTTGAGCATAGCCCTTAACCATCAATTGCTTAGATATTATACAGTCATGGTACTGTAAGTCACTTTGGATAAAAGCGTCAGCTAAATGGCAAAAATGTCAATGTACTTCAACCAAAAGGAAAAACAGAGAACCCAAAAAACAATCACCACAACATCGACGGTTTCTTCGTGAGGGCTAAAAACAGCCGTGATTCAGTCGACACAGAATTCTACAACACAGAGTGACACTTTGTATTTCCTTCTAGTTTGTTGACTAAGTTGGTCTGGCATAGGCAGTGTGGCACCGTTTCGTCCTCGTCAGATCTGTGCTCGTTTTCAGTACTTGTTTGACTTTGTTTTGATTTTGCTCAGTGAACATGACAGGCTATTTTTCATCCAAAACGCTGAGTCGCAGATTTCTTAATAGAAAAATGATGCCTTAACAAAATCAGTGACTTGTGTTGTGAAGTGTGGTGCACCAGATCAATGCTGGCATCTAACATCACAAAGAGGTATAAACTCTGTTTGAATTGCTTTTTGAACACCTTAATTGCTATCAGCCATCCAAACCTTGTCAGCCAATTTAAACTTATAAAACTTAAATTACATTTGTATGTTTTTTTCCTATTTCATTTACGTATTTTCTTTCTTTCTCTGGCAGGTGACCAGAGCTAAAATTCTAACTCAAGAGTTCAGAATCCCAGCGCTACATGTCTTTATGTTCTGACTTTAGACAGTTCATTGACCCCTGGTTGCAAATAGAATATGCACCGTTTGCTAATTACAGACGCAAAAGATTGTGTTTTCAATTTTGAGGGATTTCCCAGTTCATAATTTGTGGGAACAGTTTGGGGATGGCCCCTTCCTGTTCCAATATGACTGCGCACCAGTGCACAAAGCAAGGTCCATGAAGACGTGGATGAGCGAGTTTGGTGTGGAAGAACTTGACTGTCCTGATCTCAACCTGATAGAACACCTTTGGGATGAATTAGAGCGGAGACTGTGAGCCAGGCCTTCTTGTCCAACATCGGTGTCTGACCTCACAGGTTATGGAGGAACGGTCAAAAATTCCCATAAACACACTCCTAAACCTTGTGGAAAGCCTTCCCAGAAGAGTTGAAGCTGTTATAGCTGCAAAGGGTGGGCCGACATCATATTAAACCCTATGGATTAAGAATGGGACGTCACTCAAGTTCATATGCGTTTGAAGGCAGATGAGCGAATACTTTTGGCAATATAGTGTAAGCACTGATATTTTCTGTGATGTGTGTACCACCAATCTGGCACATTTACACACCTTTAACCTGTTTAAAATAACAGTACTTTTGTAAGCACTATAGGCGTGTCCTTTAGGAATTGCTCTGGAAAAACTGTACCGAAACACAGCTCAGATTATAAGCAAAATCCTATAGATGAAAAATCCAGATATTTGATGAGCTAGCGCTCAGTTACACAACACTGAATTATTGAGTATGTGATGAATGTAGTGCTTATAAAGCAGAATAAACACACTGCATGTTCACGCCAACACTAACAGAAATAAAAAGGCAGAAAGGCTCAATGTGAAAATTACAAGCCCTGCATTAACAGAGTCAATCAGTTAATTAGATTTAGAAATGTACAGTAAGCACTGTGACTTGTCTGATGTCTGGTGGTGTTGTGGTCCTGCAGAGTGGATATGTACTGTAGGTCACATTACAGTTTTTCGGTCAGGATCAACAACCACCTTTTATTTTGAGTTTTTGAGTTTTACAGCTCCCTACATGCAATATCTTTGGCAAGCAAGACTGAAATGGACTGAACAGACCCCATAATCTGAAGCGAATCACATAAATCATGAATATAACAAACGTGAGGGCATTGCTGGGTTATAGATGCAGTGAGGAGAATAATGCCGACCGATATTTACTGTTGCTTTCAACGATTCGAGCTGATCAAAACCACATGCTCGTGTGTGTGTGTGTGTGTGTGTGTGTGTGTGAGACCTTGGAACCTTATACCTGCTGCAGCTGCTGCTATGTGCTCTACACACAGCTTGTTTAATACGGACTGCAGTCCTGCTTGCATGGCTGATGTAAGGCAGGAAACACTATTCTTACAAAAGCCTGCGGATAAAACCTCACACAATCCAATACCTGCAGTGTAGACGACAATACTCGAGTGAACTGATTACTCTCAGCTTCAGAAACAGTTTCTAGAACTTCATGTTCTTTAAATCAGTGTTTTTTTGTGCAAAAAAAATATCCATGCACCCACAAAAATTACTTTTATATGTAATATAATTATTAATTTTATTTATTAACAATTAATAATATGTAAATAATTAATATAATTACTAATAAAATTATTACTTCCATAATAAATAAAATATATAATTAATATAATTATTAATATAAATTTATTTATATTTTTTTCTATTTATTTATGCATTTTCTTCTGCTGCTGGGGATCCCGATTGAGTTCGAGGAGGGTATATTTACCTGCTCCACGTCCACTTCGAGCCGTGTGCAGTCCTCAACCCCTCAACCACTTCTGCACAGGCGCCTCGGTCGAGTCCTTGCAGAGCATTTGAACACCCCACCCACATAGTCCGATCTTTTCCCACCCAGAAGACTCGGTGGCCATATGTATCTGCTGCAGGCGGTAGCAGGGCCGAGATTCGAACCAGGGTGTTCGGAATCTCAGCGCTATATAGTTAAGTTAAGGACACACTGCACTAACGCATAAATATGTTGTATTCTTTTTGGGTGGCACTTTCGCCTCACAGTAAGTAGCAGTCTGGGTCCTTTCTGTGTGGAGTTTGCATGTTCTCCCCGTGTCCACATGAGTGTCCTCCCACAGACCAAAGACATGCTGGACTAAACTCATGACAGATGTCATAAAAGCCTTTTAAACCATGATAAATATTCTCTGTAAAATCTTAGCAATAGAAATGTTATGTCTCAGATAATAAAAACAGGACCATCAATCTCTACATCTCTACCTTTATTAAAAATACCAGACTATATTGAAACCACCCCCATTTCCTCCTACCCACCAGTAACAGCGGGCGATCAGAGTGATTGAAATCACAACCTTCCTTATTTTGGCTCCTTCTGAACCCACAAACAGTAGTGCTAAATGTTCCATAAAGTTGGTGTCTGTCTACCACCGAAAACACCGACATTAAACATGTGAGCATCAGACCTGGACCATGGAGCAATGGAAGAAGGTGGTCTGGTCTGGTCTGATATATGACATTTTTTGTCGTTTACTCTAGGATGTGTAGGATGGGAGGAAAGCAAGCCAGCAGAGGTGTAATGCTCTACTGGGAAATCTGGATTCCACGTACCACCTAACCTAGCATCGTTGCAGACCAAGTACACCCAGTGAGAACAGTAGTTGTTCCTTAATGACAGGATAATGCACCCTTCTACAATACTGTGATAATAACAGAATTTTATGGCTGATCTGTGCACAGCGTAGTAAGTAGCAGCTAATGTGTCAAGAGAAAGTTATCAGACGTGAAAAGTTACGAAATTGAGAAGTAAAGGCAAGGCAGATCAGGAACAGATGGGTAATTGTTTTAAGAAGGATGTCAGGGCACTTTAGAGTGTTCGTGATGGACAGATAAGGCCAGATCATTCAGTACTGGAGGTGGAGAGAGGTGAGCTGAGTTTATAGAGGTGGTATCAGGTAAAGAATAAAGACCTGTGGGTGGATAGCAGATTGCTGCCTTCTGTTCATCTGTGAGTACACCCCATGAAAATCGAACCCAGGACCTTCTTGCAACTTCATATTAAGACTAATGGCTTGTTGGGATGCCCAACAAGCTCAAGGTCGGGTGTCTACATACTTCTGGCTATACGTGTACTTAGAACGGTGCTACTTTCACTGCAATCTAATACATGTGTTTATCCTGACTGACACACAGGGTTTGTAGACTTTGAGCCATATGGAGGTATCAGAGATGCCGCCAGTAAAAACAGTGCATGTGATGGGAGAGTTACATTACACACCTCTTAACGTTGTAACGCTATACGTACAGGGTGGCTGACCTCAGGTTGGGTCTTTACGCTCAGGTTTTACACACACGTGCAGACGGCGCAGCGGCGACTTTAGAGCCGTGCAGCTGTGTGAGGGCGTAGGTGTGAGGATCCAGAATTCATCCAGGATATTATTACATCCTAATCCAGGGACCCTAAAGTACATGTGATACCACTGAGATTTACATTTGAATATGGTCCACAAATCAACCAAAACCCTAACTAATAACTAATTTTTTTTTCAAGTGACCCACATTATGACCCAGACAACACGTTCAATGCATCTTACTTTCTCTGCTCTGCTTCGTACAATCTGGTTCCACTGTGGTTTACAAGATCATTTAATTATTACTATTTTTCTCTGCAACCCATTTTTTGCCACACCAGTGCTGGGATTCTGAACTAATTCTGAATCTCGACTCAGCTACTGGTCACAATTGGCAGACAAAATTGGCTTCTAGTCTGCTGGATGGGAAAAGACCGGACGAAAAATGGTTGCCCAGGGCGCCTGTACAGGTGGTGTTCTGTGTGGGATGGGAGAAGGGATTAGTGGACTGCGCACGCGTCGTAGGGAACATGTGTCAAGCAAACATACTAACACCCTCCTTGGACGCCACTGGGATCCCCAGCAGCGGACGATGAATTGGCTACGCTAAATTGGGAGAAAAATGCTCATGCTCTTGTGTCCACATACTTTTGGTCATCTAGTGTACATAAGCAAATCAGTTAGCCACAACCGCCCTTGGTCTGCAGGACACACTGAAGACTTGGTGGCCATATTTATCTGCTGCAGGCGCCCGGCCTGTGAAAGTGGGTGGCACTTTCGCCTCACAGTAAGAAGGTCTTCAAGAAGAAGGATTCAATTCCTAGGTGGAGCAATCTGGGTCCTTTCTGTGTGGAGTTTGCATGTTCTCCCCGTGTCCACGTGGGTTTCCTCCCATAGACCAAAGACATGCTGGACTAAAATTATGACAGATGTCATAAAAGCCTTTTAAACGGGGTGAATAAGAAGGGATTGATGGACGTCAGAAAGAGCTTGTCAAGCGAATAAACACCCTCCTTGGACGCCATTGGGATCCCCAGCAGCGGATGATGAACTGGCTACGCTAAATTGGAAGAAAAATGCTCATACTCTTGTGTCCACATACCGTTGGTCATCTACTGTTCATAAGCAAATATCAGTTAGCCACAACAGCCCTTGATGTCCAGGGAACACTGTCGGACTCAGAGCTAGATATCAGTGCTTAGGCATGACCCATAACGATCAGTCTCGTTTTGTGTTTAGAGGGTTTAATTGGGCGATTCTAACAGGCTTATCTTCTTCTAACAGAAGGCTAATTACCAGGCTGACTCCACATTGGCATGCGTGTGCACCCAAACACTGAAACAAGCAACATGCCACCCTCACACATCCAAATAAACAATGCAGTTATTACGAACATGTGCAAAACTGTAAGACTGGATTGCTTGTTCTACGTGAGGATGACTGGTGCACTTTTGAAGGCAGCAGTGTGTGTGTGTGTGTGTGTGTGTGTGTGTGTGTGTTTTATGAGGCTTGTTTAACACCTGTCAGTGAGGGTTAGTGGTTTCCTGGTATTGATTTGAACACAGATGAATAAATCCTCTTGCTGTGTAATTTAAATGTACATTAAGTTACATTGACGTATTAGACTGCTGCGCCACCCGAGCGCACGTCAATCTCAAACCTTTTGCGCCAAGTATTACCCTAATCAAACCCAAAAAACGTAGTAAGTAACATCTATACATTACAACCCCCACATCTACATTTGTGAGTTGCAGTGAGATAAATAACAATTCTCTAGAAAGCCTTATTTGAAGAGTAAAGGCAGTTAAACACGGGTGATGTTGTTGGCCAATGCTAGATGTCTCAACACGAGTGATAGTGATCTACAATTGTAAAATCTTGCTGAGTCCATTAGTCCAGCTTGTTCAATCAGGGTCTCTACACCTGGAAGAACAACCGCATCAGCTTCACCTTCTCTTTAAAGAAGAGCACTCAAGCCAGAAAAGTTGTCTAGTCAGCACTGAGAAGCAAACACTGTTTGTTGGAGCAGTTGATTGGATACTAACCAGTGTGTCATTACACATTAATCACTCACTTCCTGTTCTCGGTTTACATAGCCCAGCCTGTGCCCGGTGAGACTTCCTTGTGGCCCTCCTGATCGCAGGAAGTTCCATTAGCTTCAGTCAGCGCACACAGATGCGGCGTCCAGATATGCTCAGGTATGTTCATATCTCACTCTGACATGGCAGAGGGGTATCTTCACTGGAATTCTAGTGTGTCATTGGAATATTTACAGGATTAAGAGGGTTAGAGAATTCAGTTGGTCCATGGCGACTGAAGGCTGGAAATCTTCTTCCCCTTACAGCTTCTTTGAGCGTCCAAAAAGGTGGAAATCAGATGGCGCTAAATCCAGACTAAAAGCTCTCTCAGTCTCAAGCAACTGCTACTCCTCCCACCCTCACTGCTTCCGATCAAAATATACAAGTGTGGAAACTTTTTAAAGATCCCTCGTATTTGCTTTACAGAGGGCGACACAGTGGGTGACAGCAAGAAGGTCCTGGGTTCGATTCCCAAGTGAAGCAATCACTGTGTAAAGTTTACATGTTCTCCCCATGTCTGCCTGGGTTTCCTCCGGTTGTTCTGGTTTCCTCCCACAGACATGCAGTCAGGTAAATTGGAGATACAAAAATTGCCCCAGGTGTGTGTGTGTTTGTCCTGTGGCAACCTGGCCAGGGTGTTTCCTACCGTTCGCACAGTAAATTGCAGCCACTGTGACCCTGACCAGGATAAAGCGGTGGTAAAACAGACAATGAATTAATGAATATCACTCACTCAATCAACCACTTATCCAATCAGGGTCGCCGGTGCTGGAGCCTATCCAAGCTTTTCAATGGGCGCAAGGCACACAGTAATACCCTGGGCAGACACACACCCATTCACTTATAGGGTAATTCAGTGTCACCAATTAACCTGACTGCATGTTTTTGGACTGTGGGAGGTAACCGGAGCTCCCGGAGGAAACCCACACAGACACGGGGAGAACATACAAACTCCACACAGAAAGGACCTGGACCGCCCCACCTGGGGATCGAACCCAACACCACCTTGCTGTGAGGCGACAGCGCTACCCACTTAGTAATAATGACAGTAAATTGTTGTAATGAAAATGTTGTCTGGTGGTGTGTCATCATGTCATGTGACATCACTTCAAGACAGGGAGAACATGCAAACTCCACACAGAAAGGACCTGGGAATTGAACCCAGGACCTTCTTGCTGTGAGGCGACAGTGCTACCCAATCCAGTCTGGAAGCTTCATTTTTCTCACTGTTTCACCAACTTAACACATTATTATGACATATTCTGTATTATTGTAGTGTAATGTGATGTCACGCCGCAGGCCATATTATGTTCCTCACTGTAAATGAGTAGTTTGTTCATTAGAAAGTCACAAAATCCTGATGATAATAGTTAAATTATATATTTCACCTCCATTTGTCAAGTACCCATATATAAAACTTAATAGTCTGTAATAGAGATGGACCGATCGGGGTTTTTGGCACCGATTCCGATCTCCGATCTCCTTTCAGGGACATCGGCCGAATATCACTATATCTCAGAGATCTGCAGCAACCCCGAGTCATTACAGTAATTCCTGTTCTGCCAGGTTCTCGGGGCATGTTCCACATCATAGAAGAGAATAGTGCGGAAAGAAAGTGATGGAATGTGCAGAAATAGCTGATATGTGGATGTTTTGGGCTGTGGAAAGTGCTGAGAGTGCATTTTCTTTTGGACAAGAGCTTCAAACACATAAACAGACTCTAAGCATGCTAGAGATAGTACAATATTAATGATCCTGGTCAGTGCTGTACAATTTAAGTCAAAGGTTTACACACACTTGTGAGCAGCGTGTATTTTATCATATTTTGGAAGTGTTCAGCATTTGTTTTTGTACAAACGTCCAACTAAAGATTTATATTTTCTGTAAGTCAGCTGTTCCTCTACCAATACAACCCTCCACTGCTGACTGAGGAGCTTCGCAACTGACACAGGCCCCCTCCGACACGTGTGCAATACCGACGGCATTTTTCACCTGCGCGAGGCATCGAGTTCATATGAGGATCAGCTTTGTGTACGGAGAGCCACACCCTGATCAGCATTAATCCTCGACTCTGTGCAGGCACCATCAATCAGCCAGCAGAGGTCATAATTGCACCAATTGTGAGGAACCCTGGTCCGGCTTATCCCACTCCTGAACAACAGCCAATCAAAGTTCATGTGGCCGCCCAGCCTGGCCGGATGGCAGAGCTGAGATTCGATATGATGTATTGAAAATCCCAACTCTGGTGCACTGGCGTATTTTTAATAGGAGACTAGTCTGGACTGCAGACAGGCCAGTCTAGCGCCCACACTCACCCACCAGGACTCACCCACCACTAGTACGCGCCTAATCAACATAAAAGTGTAAGCGTGTGAGAAGCAGCGTGGCAGTCACAGCAGGAGCACAAGCAGGCCGGGGTAAAGAGGTCACAGCCCGTGACCTATGTTGACATAGCATTTTATCCATCTGCAGGCATCTGCTTACAAGCAGCTCGTGTTTCAGCAGCTACAGCTCTGTGTAGCTATAGCACTGCGAGAACTATGTGGGTGGTAAGACCTACTGTCACTACTGTCACGTTTTTATCACTGGATACGAGTTCAAGGGATTTGGAGCCACACTGCTGTCACTACGACGACATTTTATCTTATTAAAGGGGGTTAAATAGATACAGGGCAACACGTATTACTGTAACATTTACAGCACTTAATATGAATGGAGGCTAGATGCAAAGAGAGGCTCAAATCCATTTGGTTTTAAAATGAGACGCTCATGATTAGGTGTCGTGATACTTTAAACCAGTATTATTTGGCAGCAGTAATTTATGTGTATTGTCATTTAGCTTTGTTAGCCAATATGCTATTATGTGCAATAAATGTCAACAGGAGGCAGTAAACTGGGTCACCCCTGTAAGACGACACCAAAGTTACTACTCACAGAGATGTATCACTTTCAGCAGCCTAAGAGTCAAAATAATGATGGTAACAAATGTGTCAAAACCTGGCATGAAAACTTGCTTTCCAACACAAATACACCCGAACAGCATGAATTCCCACTGGCTGTGTTTAATCACTGCCAAAGAATTTAGGATCACTTCAAACATCTCTATTGTTTAGAATTCTCTTCTTGCCAGCGCTTGGAAAGTGAGAAAACCGTGATCTCATCCACAACATGCTGCACCGTGCTGGTTTAATAACTAACAAAGGCTAAAGCACTACTGAAGGGTCAATTGTTTTAGTTCCACTGCACACAAAGAGCTCCATTCAACAACTTTACCTCCTGCACAGCGAGCACTGGTCCTCCAAGGCTTTATTTACAGAAATGAATCAAATTTTGTTATAAGTAAGCAGGTCAAAACAGCCTATATGGGTTTTGTGGTTCATTTTAGAGGAGCAATTCATCTTCTAGAATGAATAGATCATGATTGTTTCTGTCGTGCAGAGGACAAAAGAAATAATGATTGTGTGAATGTCAAAGTGTGGCTATGTTTACTGGTCAAGAATAAAGTCCCATGATTCCTAGATCCACCGTTAGTTTCATACTGAAGGCCTAAAAAGAAATATAACTGGATCTCTGAACCTAACCTGTACCGGTGGGTAGCGCTGTCGCCTCACAGCAAGAAGGTCCTGGGTTCGATCCCCAGGCGGGGCGGTCCGGGTCCTTTCTGTGTGGAGTTTGCATGTTCTCCCCGTGTCTGTGTGGGTTTCCTCCCACAGTCCAAAAACATGCAGTCAGGTTAATTGGAGACACCGAATTGCCCTATAGGTGAATGGGTGTGCGTCCGCGTCTGCCCTGCGAAGGAATGGCGCCCCAACCAGGGTGTTAGTGTGTGCCTTGTGCCTTGGGACAGGCTCCAGCACCCCCCGCGACCCTAATTGGATAAGTGGTTAAGACAGTGAGTTAGTGAGTATTTTGTCCCTTCTCCTCCTAATTTAGCGTCGCCAAGAAATCTTCCGCTGTTGGAGACCCCTACACATGAGCAGTCCACCGACCCCTTCTAATTCGCCTGTACTTCAGCAGATTTGGGTGTGAGGCCAGTTTTGCGCATGGAGGGTCACACACTAACCTTACACAAGGTCCTTACACTATATCCTCCTTTTTTTACCCAATCATGCTTCCCTTACTTTTACCTATTCACCTTCTTATTGTGAAATGTATCAAAACGCTATAGAACGATTAACATTTGCTTCTGTCCCAACTTTTTTGGAGTGTGCTGCAGGCATAAAATTCTAAATGTGTTCATTTTTACAAACTACACTGACGCTGATCAGTTTCTGCTTTTGTCAGATAAATAGAGATTCAAGAGAATTAACAAATCTCAGATTCTTCTTTTTAATGCATGTCCCAACTTTTCTGGAAATGGGGTTTGTACTGTTCTTATGTAGTTTAAATTATTATGCCATTAACGTAAACAGTAAAAGATGTGTTTGGTACTCGTGCAGTTTTGTTGAATCCATCTGTAATTAAATCCACATGACTACAGCGATAACTGCATTAGCGCAGCCTCTCTGGAGAACTAGTCCCAATTTTTCATTTGTGCAACTATTTCTACTGAGAGTCTCATTTGCCCTTAAATTTGAGGACAACTTTTTCACTGTATTGGAAATAAAATAATATAATATGCTACAGATGCCTGAGATATGTAGGGACTAAAAGAATTGAGATGTGTATCATTCTCTTGGTGGATGTTACACATGCATTCACCCTCTTTTTATTTTAAACATATAATAAAGAATAACTCATGTATTTCTGCAAACCAGTTGCAGAGTTTTTGGCTCACTATTTCAGCCACTGAAATCTTTTCCTCCTGCAACTTGGCCAAAATTGAGAGCAATTAAAGCTGTTTAGCTTATTTAAACGTGCCACAGATCATGATAAGATCCGAACTGTATTATATAGGACCTCTGTCTTAAATTCTTCAGTCATTATTTAGGGAATTTCCCCTCCACCCATGTGCATGTTATGTATTGTATATATTGATAGGGGTGAGATGGTTGTTTTGGATAAATGTGCATGATAAATGTAAGTGTTCTGTCTTTGTAGGTCTGCTTGCGGGAAGCGATAGGATGTATAAGACTCTCGGCCTTTCTTGGGCTCAACTGGAGTTTAACTGCTCGCTTCATAGACCACTGAAGTCGTGCGTCATTCTGTAGTCCTCGTTATGCCCATATTTGGAGTCCCGGGTCTAACTCAGATTTCCTATGGGAAATTTGAACGGGGTTTTCAAAAAATCGACTCTAACGCATCCTGTGCTAAATAAACATGTTCAGAACCCTGTACGTTTGGTCCTGTGTACATTTTTCTCCTGTACATCACTGGATCCCCTGAATTACGAGGTTGTTAAGGGTCGTAATACTAATAATGCTACACGAAAGCTAACGCTACTGCGCATTAATTAGACGTCACTGAACTACACCAATCGAATTGACTGAAAGAGCGGCCCGCGTTTGTTGAGTACAACCGAAGGCGTAACACCCGACCGTCCTCGCTTTCTACTTTAATGTAGCTAGCTACTAAAAATATCAACCAAAACTTGTGAATATCGCTGCACTGTTACTCTGGCGAATCGCGCTGCTTTGTGCGCTTATTTCAGATGCTTATAAAAGGAAAAAAAAAGAAAACATTAAGAAGCTTCCAGTTTAGTGACGTCAATTCAGTGCGCAGTAGCATTAGCTTACATGTAGCAATATTCATATTTTGACTCTTTAACGACTTCATAATTCAGAGGATCCAGTGATAATAGACAGAAGAATCTCCATAAAACAAAACCTAACAGCTTTGGAACATTTTTTATGACTACAGGATGCGAGAGAGGCAATTTTCTAAATCTCCATTCATTTTTCCCATTCAAAATTTCTCTTAGACCCGGGTTACCAAATATGGGCATAACAACATGGCGTGGCCTACAAAATGACGACACGACTTCAGTGGTCTATTGGGTGGTAGCCTAGTGGGTAGAGCTTTGGGCTATCAGCTGAAAGATTGTTGGTTTAAATCCAGGCTCTGGTGTGCAGCCACTGTTGGGCCCTTGAGCAAGGTCCCTAACCCTGTCTGCTCCAGGGGTGTCCACAATGGCTGGCCCTGTGCTCTGACCCCAGCTTCATTGTTTTAGTTTTAGTCCATGCCAAATTGTCCAACTGCCATGTATATCTTATTTACATTCTTCCTGTATCACCCACCCCTTTACTTACACTATATTTCATTACACTGTTAGATTTTTTTGCATACTGTGTATTATATAAATGCCCCAGGGGCGCCGTAGCTTCCAAACAAGCTGGAATATATATAAAAAAAAGCATTTTAATGTTCTGTACACGTCTATGTATATATGACAAATAAAGGCGTTCTTTTTCTTTTATCAGTTCATTTATCGTCTCTTTCTGTTTCATCTCACTTTAATCCCTTTTATTACAGACAGCATCAGGAATTTTTTACACTTTGGTTCGTGAGATCCTCCCTGTATTTATTACCATCATGCTCAGAACTCCCACGGTCCGAACATCACCCAGCTCACCGCTGGTTATAGCGTTCGGTGACACAGCAAACCGTGGGGAGGGAAAGCAACGTCTGCCCACACCCTCGCCCGTCCCACGATGCTTAGAGAACAGAAACGGGTTCTGCAACCTAAAATAAAAGATGTAAGGGACTACAAATGCCTGTGGTGAGATCTGTCAGTCTGGGAGGAGAGGAGAAAATGCCTTTACTACATCATGCGCTTTTTAGCTCAGTCATCGTTGTTTGAACATCTGCTCATGGTTCGAGTTTCAGAACACAAACGCTGATTGTAAGTGCATGTTGCACATGAAAACAAGACAAACAGTTTGCATGGCAATAATGCATTGCATATTTAGCATAATTAGACAAGATGTAAGTTTATGAAAAGCAACTACACAAGCACTGAACTATAAAATATATAAACTATATAACCCTGCAGAAACACTGCAACCCTCAATTTGTGGGTTTACTCTGTAAGTATACAGATTATTTTATTCAAGTGCACTGTAGTTACTCAGATAAATAAGCTAATTGTTGTAAATAGGGTTCTGAGAAGCCAAGCCACTGGCTGTTTAACAGCCTGACAAATGCAATTTCATTTAACACGCTCATACTGTTAGTTTACATCTCAAACGTGTAACTCCAGATTAATGCCCAAGATTTTAGAATGAGATCTCTAAATAAAATTGTAATTTTTATAAACAGACCATTGATGTCATTAGTTTAGTGTTGTGGACAACTGACGACAAGACTATTTGACTGCTGGTCCGATCTTTTGACCTGGTTATCCTTGAATCTCTGCCTGCTGACTGAGAAGTTTGGATAACAGGAAATGTCTGAAGTGTATTCGTCTCTGCACACAAAACAATGGAAAGCCACTAAGATGAAGAAAAAAAAAGCTTGGTGGGACGTTGAGCTTGGGTGTGTTTGTGTGTCAGTGTGGAGGATAATGCATTCCATATGTTGTAACCTAATACTGCGTGCTCTGAGCTCCGAGCTCCAACAGGAAGTGAGAGGCGCTCTGGTGTGGGCTGAACCCCTGCCCCCATGCTCTGAATTTTATCCATCGAATGCTATGAGCAGGTGACCAGCAACATTTAAAAAATACTTGAATTAACTTTTATTATTATAACATTAGAATGAATCTGAACTGCTAAAAAATACAGTTGGGTGGTTAAATCCTTTAAATGTGATCATTTGTAATGGATAATTCAGATTGTACCATATTAAACAAAGACTTTTCATTTTCATTAACTGATTTACTCTTGGCACGGCTGTGGTGGGTAGGAAGGCGCCAATCCATCACAACATTTGCTTACCTCACTCCTACTGAGGAGTCAGGTCAATTATTTTGGAAAGCATATAAAAATCTGGACAGTGCCTGGAGAAAACCCACACAGACAGTGACCAGCAGAAAGGACTAAAGCTACGATGGTGGAAGCTATGCAACCATGCATCCCAATAAAGGTGACACTTTACGAAGAGTGACCATATTTTTATATTAAAAAGAAAAGCGGGGGTTGGGTTGCCCGTGGTGGGTGGACATTTAAACAGATGATCTTGGGTTCAACTTTTGAAAATCTATGATTTATTTTTTGAGATCCCAACGCATCTAGAATTTTTATTGTCAAGCTTTTTTGACTTGACATGTGTCCGTTATACACCAATCAGCCATAACATTAAAACCACCTCCTTGTTTCTACACTCACTGTCCATTTTATCAGCTCCACTTACCATATAGAAGCACTTTGTAGTTCTACAATTAGACTGTAGTCCATCTGTTTCTCGGCATGCTTTGTTAGCCCCCTTTCATGCTGTTCTTCAATGGTCTCCACAGGACCACCACAGAGCAGGTATTATTTAGGTGGTGGATCATTCTCAGCACTGCAGTGACACTGACATGGTGGTGGTGTGTTAGTGTGTGTTGTGCTGGTATGAGTGGATCGAGACACAGCAGCGCTGATGGAGTTTATAAGTACCTCACTGTCATTGCTGGACTGAGAATAGTCCACCAACCAAAAACATCCAGCCAACAGCGCCCCGTGGGCAGCGTCCTGTGACCACTGATGAAGGTCTAGAAGATGAGCAACTCGAACAGCAGCAATAGATGAGCGATCGTCTCTGACTTTACATCTACAAGGTGGATCAACTAGGTAGGAGTGTCTCATAGAGTGGACAGTGAGTGGACACGGTATTTAAAACCTCCAGCAGCGCTGCTGTGTCTGATCCACTCATACCAGCACAACACACACTAACACACCACCACCATGTCATTGTCACTGCAGTGCTGAGAATGATCCACCACCTAAATAATACCTGCTCTGTGGTGGTCCTGACCATTGAAGAACAGGGTGAAAGCAGGCTAAAAAGGCATGTAGAGAAATAGATAGACTACAGTCAGTAATTGTAGAACTACAAAGTGCTTCTATATGGTAAGTGGAGCTCAATATTATAGTGTAAGTGTTCGGTATAAAAAATTCTGAGCTAAGCTTTTACATCTGATAGACTTCTTTCTGGCTGCTGCTCGCTCCTCCTGTTAGCAGCTGCACAGTTTAAACCGAGCGCTCACATTTCTTCTGTTAGCAGTTTGATTTCCTGTGGGCAGATGTACCTCAGAACAAAAGAAACATCAACTTGTTGCCTGTTCATCATGAATGGAAATCAAAATCCATTTTCATGGCAGTAATTGTTCTTCCTTTCACAACATCTGTAGTCATGAATCTAAAAATATGCACTTGTCGTTCAGGACAATAGTGTGGGCTTGGTTGTGCCCACTCCTAACTGCGGCATGATGGGAAAACCTGGGTTATATGCTCATGCTAGCATGTACACGTCGGGGGGTGGGGGGTTAAATAAAGTTGTGAACCGTTAACATGTTAATAGGCGTTTTGTCTTTTATGCTACATGTGTTGCTGATATTGGTGGAATACGATGACTTCCAGCTGTTTGTAAATAGTTTATTGCAACCACATTGTATGTTGCATCATATGGACACACTCACGTAGCATCTGCTAAACACAACGGCTTTCATGTCTAATGGATAAAAAAATCAAAATGGACAAATATTACAGATTAATTTGATAGTTTATTATAGGCTGGATTTATTATATCATAATTACACAGTATTATTGCAGTTGTTCAAACATATGTATTTCTTTAAAGTGAGAAATGCTAGACTATATAGCGCATACTAATTATCTGGCTCAGCTGTTCCAGCCACATTTATTTGGAATGTTGAGGCAGCAGTTTGGGGAAGGCTCTTTTCTTTTCTCTTTTCTCAGTTTGGTGTGAATCAACTCCAGTAATTTGAGTCTTTTTAATTTTGTTTAAGCATTTTCTCCCCTTTTTCTCCCATTTACGGCGTCCAATTACCCGATTGCGTCATGCTTCCTCTCCACCAATGCCGATCCCCGCTCTGATTGAGGAGAACGAAGCTAACCCACACAACAATGTGTGGGCAGCAGCCGTGTGCATTTCGTCACCTACACTTTGACGAGTGCAGTGCAGATCAGCATCGTGTACGGAGAGACACACCCTGACAGCACTCTCTCTGTGCAGGTGCCATCAATCAGCCAGCGGAGGTCGTAGTTGCATTAGTTATGAGAGAGTCCCTATCCGGCTTTTTAATATCCCACCCCCCTATATGGACAACAGGCCAATCGTTGTTCGTGTGGCTGCTCAGCCAGCCGGTGTTCAGCGTGTGTTTTACCGCCGCACCACCTGAGCGGCAACCAGTAATTTGAGTCTTGATCCAAAACCCAATAAACAAAATAATCTTTGGGATGAACTATAGTATTTACTATAAGGGGGCTTCCAATAGGGGGCTTCAGGGAGCCCAGATGGCTTTTTTTATTGAGAAAAAAAATAATCACATGTGATTGGACAGGAAAAGCAACTAGCAATGAGCATACTGGAGATCTGTCAATAAATTACCTAAACTAAACTACCTTTAGCCTACACTGGGTACCTTGCTGTGACTTTTACATAGGCCAACTGAAAGCACTTATTGTTTTCCTCTGCTTTTAGACTTTATTTAACTTAATTTTAAGATCAGTCACCAGCTTATAAAGGCCCACTGTTGTTGAGTAAGCACAGGGTTTAAAGCCCAAAGGATTTATTACATTTTTATCAGCTTATGACTTAAAATGACAATCCTAGTGAGTCAATTAATGTCTAACATGTTAAGTTCTGAGCTTTTACAATTAGCAGGGTGTCCAAACTTTTGCTATATGCAGATATAAAGTACTAAGGAATAATAATCGCAGAAGATGGTATGGTTTAAAATAGTTTGCTGCGGATGTGTTTACTTTGTTTACTTCTTTTCCCACACACACAATTAAAAGAAAAAGAAATGATTGCTACAGTACATAACTTTGAGTTATTATTCTGTTTTGTGGTTTGGAACAATATTTTGACTTGTATTTTATTAAACAGCACAACAAACAGAGGTTACAGTCTGGATTCAGCCCCACCAGTCAGTCTTAAGTCTGTGTTGTGTGTTTACGATGGCGCCTGGCTGTGCTCTGTGGCTGTAGTTCCAGATGTGCTCGGTCTTTTACCGAGCTATGAATATACATATGCACACATACACAAACGCACACATGAACTGTGAGAAAAAGCCTCGAGTCGAAGCTGAGATATGACACAGAGTCCCTCAGCTACGACTGCATTACCCACGTGTCCCAGCCAGAACCATTACTCACATGTGGGCTTTCCTAATTCATTCCATTCCTACAGCTGTACATAACCGAGACTGTAGTGTAGCTGATTGGTGAAGATTATACAACAGTGATATATGGCGAGTTCATTCCTCAGAATTTTAATAAAGCATGTCCCAAACACTGACATCAGGGCCCATAATAGCCTAAAATACACACTATACTGTATAGGCAAAAGTATTTGGACGTCTGACTCAGATTTGACATGGCCACTTTATTCGTCAGCTCACCTTTGCTTGTTCACAAGTTGATGCTATCAGCCGGCCGAGCGTCTACACATACATGATTTGCTAGGTCTGGGGTTGGCCAAAGCCCTGATCATTTAACTGAAAATGTCACAAAAAAGGACCCGGACCGCTCCACCTGGGAATCAAAGCCAGGACCTTCTTGATGTGAGGCGACGGTGCTACCCAACGAGCCACCAATGGAGAGGCAACTATATTAATTTGCATGGTTGTGGAACTTGATGTCCAACAATTGTATAGTCAGGTGTCCACATACTTTTTGCCATTTGAATGACATCATGTTTGCTACACATGTGCATTGATGATGTACTGTACAGCACCGTGTAATGAGAAGTTTCTGACTGATTCAAAACACTCTTATAAATGCAATGTTCCTAAAACAAATCCTTGTGGGTTACACACAGTACCACTAACAGTCAGTAAAGAGTAACTGTGTGGTAAAAAACAGCCAAGAATTAAAGTAGTCTTTTATTTGTCAGTTTAATTTGTAGGGAGGGAGTTAATTTAATGTGAAAACCATTCAATAAAACATGAAAACACGGTGAATGTTCCTCACTTGTATCTATGTGGTTGTATTGATGTATAAAGGAAATCAGGATATATATATATATATACCCGTTTCACAAGCTGTAACTAAATTTGGGTTTTATTATCAAAAGTTATTTTTACAATGTTTACAAAATCCAATCTCCTCCTCATCGTACCAGCACTGGCTAACAAACACACACTACTGTTTGTGTTTAATATGGCTGCAATTTTTCATTCCAACCAAGCAGGATCTACAAACAGTATTTATGAAAAAGCTGGGATGTTTTGTAAAATGTAAAAAATGAATTTGTAATTTGTTAAGTCTCATGAATCTTTAATTAACTGATGAAAAAAAGATTTAAAAAAAAGACTTCCAACTTCAGGTGGCCCCTCATAATCTTATGAAATTAAAGACAAAGACAAAGGGCAAGAAAAATTGGCAAAATAGAAACCACAATGCCGCAAAAAGCTAATTTATATTTATTTATTTAACAGTAGACATGACAAAGCTGTCAAAGCCAACGACAGTTTTACAACAAAGACTTCCAACTTTATTGTATTTGCAATTGTACCTGCAACACACTGCAAAAACGTTGGGACAGAGTTAAAATAAGAGTTTGTAGAATATTTAATTCACTTGAAAACGGAGGACCCACCAAAGGATCAGTCTTTACCACTTCGTACAAAACTTCAGGAGAGAATTGCCAATCAGCTGAAAAAAGAACATTTCTCAATGCAGGATTGCAAATACTTTCTTTCACCATCTACTGTTCATAATACTGTAAAAAGATTAAGGAAGTCTGGAGAGATCTCAGTCTGTGTAGGGCAAAGCCAGAAACCACTTTTAAATATAAGTGACCTGTGATAAATAACTGTGATAAATATAGCCACATGAGCTTGCGTGTACTTCAGAAAACCATTGTCACTTAACACAGTCCGCCGCTGCATCAAGAAATGCAATCTGAAACTCTATTACACAAAGAAAAAGCCATGTACCAATTCTATGCACAATTCCACTTTTAAAACGACAGCAATTAGCATGCTTAGTTGTCCCTACTTGGTTGTTTAAAACTGTAAACCTACCGAATTAATCTGAAGAATAAACACAGGTTAAAGAACAAACGCATATTTAAAGTAATAATAAAATGTTAAAGTGAATTAATCACCATACTTTATAACCAGCTTAAATTCATTCTGGTATTAGAAATATATAAAATAAATATGAAGGCTTAAAAATACACAGAATCATGCCTCATGCAGAAAAGCAGCCGTATTCTGCCCTGAAATGCTAAAGAAGAATGAGCAAACGCACCACCACTGGCC